>NC_044497.1:50977775-51192775 GCF_902362185.1 Chanos chanos
GCTACAGTCAATGTAGCGCTTAAATGTGCTACAGTCAGTGTAAAGTGAGCAGGCACCTTTTGTGACTTTTTTCGTCTAATTTCAAGTTAAGGACCAGGCCTATCTGCTGGATAAGCGTAAAGTTTTAAAACAGACCTGGGTGTATTGTGCCCTCATTAAAAAAAATCCAGCGTGGCTCAAGTAGCTTCAGCATGGCATTCACGCTTTTAGTGACAAAACATTCTGACAGGAACTTATCATCTGTGTTGGATTTGCTGTCAAAACATTAATTCATCTAGAGTGTGAAAACAGTGCTGATAAATACTCTGCCAAAATGGGTTGGAGAAAGTACTTACCTTTTTTTTTTCTCTCATTAAAATAAAAATGAATTCAAAGGACATTGCTTTCCACCAGACACATTTCTGTCAAACGTCTGTCAGTGTTTCTATTCAGAGGCTCTTAAAAATGAACAATATGGTTTTCAGTCCGGCCTAAAGATTAGCGAGTGAATTAAGAAAAGCACTCCAAACGTGAGCAAGCCATTAAAGAGCCGCTGATAATGATGCTCCAGCCAGGGTACTGCAGGGTACTGGACCATCAAACTCTGTGGATGGCAGTACCAGCTCTAAACAGAGGGTAGAGCATTCACACCCAGTATTACCCAGGTTAGCATGGCACTTACCATGGTTTTGTGGGAGGGTGAAACTTAGGGCCTGATGATTATCAGAAATCCAGGGGATTTCAGTTCCGCAAAAGACCACCAGCACTGTCTCTGTACAGTTCTACCTAACCCAACATTACCAAGACTGTACTTCACTGTGACTTGTCCTGTACTATGAAATGAAACTATTACGGTCTTGTATGGTATGGTAAAGTCAACTTAAAGCAATGAAAAGTGAACAGCAGAAACGTCACCATATCCAATGTCATAATCAGGGGTGCTTTAAGTTCTGTATAATGCATGCTAAGTTCTATCCGGACTTGGACGGCATTCAGACAGAGAAGCACTCTTTTGAAAGATGCGTCATTAAGGTTCTTTTCTCCACTTTCTCAGGCTCAAACGGTGATATGAAAGAGCGAGTGAGCAGAGACAAGGTTGCGTTAACATTCAGGGCGACGCTGCGCTGCAATCTCCTCACCCATCTGGCCTTGTGTGTTAAATTAAGAGAGATTTACTGTGACGGTGGGAGTGATGTGGGTGGCACGTGGACCGGCAGAGGCGGCCTGGAAGGCCTGCTAAAACCTGGAGCACGCCATAGCACCTCATTCCCAGCTTCTCCTTCTCTTCCTCCTCCTCCTCCACCTCTTCTTGCTCCGTATCTACCCTTTGGGCCAAGGCTCCCGAGGGCTTGAAAGATGAGCAGGCCCTGGATCTGGAGTACATGTCTTATTCATGGGGTCTTCATCGCTGTGGCCCTGTGGTCGGTAAACACTCCAGTCCCCAGGCAGCAGAGGCTGATACGTGTTAGTGATCCGCAGCTCCTCCATTTAACTCTGCGGCTGGGCTCCAGCACGCTCCACCTCAGCCCGGCGCTGCAGGGGGGCATCGGCTCTATAGCATGCACTTATCTGAAAAAGGCTCGGCATGGTCCCACACAAGCCGGGCGAGAAAAAAAGACGAGAATAGAGAAGGTGAGGTGAATCAATAAAAGGCATTATTGGTCACGCTATTAGAGAGGCATCGATCGCTGTGCGGATTTCTTTTGAGACCACAGGCCTCGCTAGGTTTCACCGGTGAAGGCTGAAGTGTTTTGCCTCATAGAGCCTCACTGACAGTCGCAGAGAAACAACACAAAGTGCAGACAAATAGGGAGCGGAGAGGAAGATGGATATTGATTTAGGTAATAACACGGAGAAATAGACAAAACGCTGTTGAGCACATTAAAGGCTTTGGCACTACTAAATTCCTCTCCGCCAGCTGTGTCTGTGGGAGCCAAGCGCTGCGTTATTGCTAAGCTATCAACAGGTTCTCTAATGGCCCGTTTAGCAATCTGTTTGGTTAAGAACTCATCATTCAAACAAAACGATCAAAGAACCCGCAATCCCTTCCCCGTCGCACGCGACGAACGACCCAGAAGAAGGGCTCCAAAAATTCAAAGACTCGGGGAACGGCCATCGATCAGAACACGTCGTGAAAATTTAGGACTTTTTTTTTTTTTTTTCCTCATCATCGGCATATCTTTTTGAGCTGAAGACTAGAGGGGGCTCTGGCCAGCGCACTCTCTTGGTGTAGAAAACAAAAAATGTGACTGAAAGCGTTTTATCCTTATGACAATCTCAGTGTGAATCTGAGAAACAAGCAAAAAAAAACAAAACAAAACAAGCTCCTCAAAACAATCAGTGCTGCTGGATCAGAGTGACTGACAACCCAAAACAAAAAAATAATAATAATGAAACTGTGCATAGGAAGGCAAAAAAAAAAAGCACAAAATGCCTGTCAGCCCTTGCATTCCTAATTTGAGACCTATCCCATATGACCTGTACTTCAGGGAGCCGTGGACCAGCAGGAGTCTGTGTGAAAATCTTTTATTCCATGTGCTGCACTCATTTTGAATACAGATTAATTACCAAGGGTGACTGCACTTTCACTGTGGATTCATAACCACATGACCATTGCATCAATTCGCACCGTTTCACGTATTTGTATTTATTTCATAGGGCAGCAGTTGCATTTAATTTTTATACCTATTGTACTACGGGGAGAAGGTTAAGATCAATTTTGACGGTGGCGGACGATAAAGCCACTGAAATTTAATGTAACCTAATCTAAATGGACACTCAAGCCTGAAGTGACCTCCAGAAATTCGTGCTTTGGCTGAGTATGGTAGAGGCTGGTGTGGACCAGAGCCACTGAAGAGTTATCCTTGACCACGACTGAACACTGAACATTTTTGCATTATTTATGTGCTTACTTGGTACCTTCATCCACAAGAGACAGGGCTTGAATTAGGTAACCCATTCACACAGTCTGTCTCATACTGAAGAAATACTGCAAACTTTCCACAGCACAAAGCTTTCACAGAAAACGACACCACCCCCTCTCCGCACACACAAACACACACACACTCATACACACACACACACACACACACACACACACACACACATCCCACCCTCGGCCAAATTCCCTTCATTAATGCTCCACTTCAAATATGAAGTGGTTCTCAATATGAAATGACATATTATTATAATCTCTCAATAACAAAATAAGTATCTAACTAACTAACTAACGCTTTATGCATCCTTTGAACATTGTTTCTCAAGTCATCTTTGCAAAAGGAGCTATGATTGGAACTCATTCCCTCCTGCTGCCCTATTCAGATGCAGTTGCTGAAGCTACTGCTCACCTGCAGGAGGACTGACTGGCTGCACAGACTTCATATGGCTAGTGCAGCATGTGGTCTCCCAGGAAGGGATAATGAACACTAAGACTATTTGAGATCACTGGGATATGAATGTGCTGGGTGATGCTGTGTAGAAAAAAAAAAGGCTCCAGGTAATGAGAGTCCGTGTGGAGTTGCTAATCAATTCTCAAAAGTCCATCCGGGATGGACTTGTGAGCGGGTTTACGGCTGCTGGTTGTGCTCCAAAACAAACTCCTGTCTGCACTTCAATTTCACAGCAGATTTTTTTCTGTGTTGTTTTGTTGTTGTTGTTGTTGTTGTTGTTGTTGTTCTCCTTGTTGTTGGGGTTTTTTTTGTACATGTCTGAAATGCAACCAGAACCACAGAGCCCAGATAAATATACGATAACCCAGAACAGATAAGGGGGTAATAATCAGCAAAGGATAAGTGTCTAGAAAGTCTAAGAGGTTCAAGTTCTGTCTAGAGGGAAAACATATCAGGAGATATATTTTTATCAGACAAACTCAATTGGACTTATTTAAACAAGTTTGTGGAGCTTTGGCAAAGAATACAACAACTCTTATACATGTGCATTCTTGTTACCGCTTCTCTTGTTCAAAGAGAAATCCTCAAAACACTGTATAAATATCTTCCCGATGACAGATGTCAAAGTGACACACATTCCAAAGTCCAGACAATGAAAGACTTCTTTACACAGGAACACGCTGCGTGCACCATACAGAACCAGGCAATTTATACAGACAGTTGCCTGTTTCGTTGGTTAGAGAGAGTTTTGTCTTTTCTTTTCAGGCTGAGCGTATCTATGCTTTGCCTCATCCTGTAAAAACTGTTTGAGAGAGAGAGACAGAGAGAGAGAGAGAGAGAGAGTACTCGTCAAACAGACTGGAAAGAGCAGTCTCTGTTGTGGCATAAACTCACAAAACATAACAGAAATCAACTCTGGGGCTTGAAAGTACAGCTTGACACGTATAGATATGGAAGTCTCGGTGAGAAAAGCTTTAGGAAAAGAGAGAAAGAGAGAGAGAAAGGGAGAGAGACTAAACCCTTTGAGCAAAGCAAAACAAATCCTCAAGAAAATCTGGAGTGGCTTTGAAGGAAGCTGACTGGCCCTGGTAATTTGTTTGATTTTTCCTTTCTCAAAGAAACTCACAAAAGAGTGGGGAAAAAAAAAGAACGGAAGAAACACAAAAGACCAAAAGCTTTTCACTAGTCAATAGCAAAATAAGCTCTGCTTATGCCAAAATCAAACAGGAAAAAAGACAGAGCACCCAATTACAAGCTTCAATACTAAGCTTTTCAAGTTGCAATGTATAACTGTAGAGATCCTCCATGCATACCACCAAGTCTGAACTGATTTTAGGTTATTAGTGGATAGCACACGGCGCCAAATCCAATTAGAGCACAAACTCGTTCAGAAAGTTCACGATAATGTTATCCACTCTGATCAACCCTGCTACACCGCAGAAACCATCTGCCTCTCCGACATTAAGAGTTTGGGCAGAGAACTTGAAACAAATCCTCTTTCTGAGGGAAAACAGGATAACACAGGAGATTTAAGACAATCTTTCATTGTTTCCTGAGTCAACCATGGTCGGAACACGTCATAGCCTACATATACTGCAGGGATCCTTTGCGTGCCGTCGCGCAGCCGAACGAGACGACGTGATGTTTTGGAGAGGCAAAACTCATTTTCATAGTGTTGTTCTGACATACTGCTCTCTCATCACTACTGTAGGCACTGCCTTGTACACCCTAATAGAGTAAGACAAAGCAGTCTGCAGGGAGGTTAAACTAAGCACCATGCCTAATGGTAGTGTTTGGGCTATATAGATGCACAGGGCTGCAGTGGCTGTCTCCTCTAATGAGAGCTGAGAGACAGCTGGCACTAAAGGGAAAAAGTAAGTATTTGTGTGGATAACGGACCACACTGACACACTTTAGTAACTCCCTTCTTTTGTTCTCCAGACGTTTTTTTTAACCCCATTTCCTCTTGCATCTTATTTTAATGGCAAAAAAAGAAATAGTTCAAAGGTACGATCAAGCCAGCAAACAGGAATATCTTAATGAGAGGTGACAAATATGTAAAAGGCAACTCATTTGACCTTGAATTTGTCTCATTAAGAACGATGAAGAAATGCACGACAACAAATGCACAACTGTTTTACTAAGTGGCTGTTTTCAAAGTGTGTGTATGTGTGTGTGTGTGAGAGAGAGAGAGAGAGAGAGACAGAGAGCGAGAAATGGAGGAAAAGAGGGGGAGAGAGAAACAGCTGACGGAGATCTACGTCTGCTTAGTCATAGAGTAATAATACGCGCAACTTGAAAAAAAACTCAGTTCACAGAAAACCAAGTTAATGATGGAGAAATGATGGAGCTGTTGATGGTCAAGTCTATCCCCCATGAGTACTATTTAACTGACTCCAAAAATGCCAGCAACAAGGACGTCAAATCTGCCCTCTACTAGCTTATTAAGAGTTTCTCAGTACAGAGGTGACGCAAACCATGCTTTTTCTCTCAAGTGTGTTTAGTCCTCTTACCTCTTTTTTTTTTTCTTTTTTAATTTAATTTTTGTGAAATTATTTTCTTTTCTCTCTCTCTGTTTTTCTGTCTTTGTTTCCTTCTTGCTTTCTTTCTTCACAGAAAAAGCACACAATGCACCATTTACTGACAAACAAAACATTTTATCATATCTGTGCCAGTAAGCCATGAAACAAACAAAAAAAAAATGCCATTATCTTATTACATTTCAAAGTCTGAAGTCACTCACAGATTCCTCCATTCTAAAAGGATTACTCTTGGCTCAATTACCTTCCTAGTCATGGAAAGGACTGTATGCTCTATTAGCCTAATTAGGGATAATTAAAATGTGAAACCTTAGTGTTAACTGTGTCTGGCGCTTCAGCAGATATCATCCACATCCTTCTGTTCTCCTGTGTAATTCATTTAGTGTAATGTACTTGCTGTGCTTAAACAATAGCATTATCACTAAAAGGAAAAAAAAAAAGTACCAGTAAAAAACCTCTGTTTGGACTGGAATTGTGAATGTGTGTTCTTGAAACCAAAACAAAGGCAGCTAAGCAGTGCAAGAGGAAATCAATGATCTGTATGACTTAAGACTAGCAAGAGAAAAATAAAACGCCTGCTAAAGCAGCCATCCTGATGTGAGGCACAAGAAAGAGGATCAAGAGTAGCAGGTCAGAGCACAGCACTGGTAAGGACTGGGCTGATTAGTGTTCTCTCTCTCTCTCTCTCTCTCTCTCTCCCCCCCCTCTCTGTCCCTCTCTCTCTCTCTCCCTCGCTCTCTCTCTAGCTTTTCTCTCTCCTGCTCTCTCTTTCTCTCCCTAACACGCTCACACACAGTGACTACTCACCATAGCCAAAGGTACGATGCCTCCCAGATCCTGGGGTGAAAGGCGTATGACAGTCTGGATCTCCTCTGACAGGGTACGGGACATCGGGTATTCTATCTGCCAGGAGACCAAACGGCTGCCCAGGGGATCCAAGAGCCCGTTCACCTCCAAGTCTATTTGAAGAACTTTCTGGAAAGCTGCTTCCATCCTAAAGTTTGGGAAATGAGAAAGCAAAATGGAGAGATGCAAAAATTACTGGTCAAAAAAAAGGAGGTTTGAGTGGCTACAAAGAAAAAAGACGGAGATGGATCATTTTTTTCAGAATTTTTCAAGCTCGGTTTTCATCGAAACGATAATGGAGACATTAACGTCAGGAGGCTCCGTGTACTTCCACTGGTCATATCACAGTACGCAGCGTGTGGCGCGGCCGAAGCGTGGACAGTAGGGCAGGCAAGCCGTAACCGTGGTGACCGCGCGCACCTGGACGGTTTCTCCAGATATGACTGGGGACTAAGCAGCAGATGTGTGACTGCACTGCTTAGGGCGAATACAGTCAGTGCACTCTCATTATTCCAGCTCGGAAAAACACATCCCAGCAGCGACACACACACACACACACACACACACACATAAAAAAACCAATTTACTTTTGGTCCACAGCCATAGCGTTTTCCTCAAAAAAAAAAAAGAAAGAAAGAAAAAAAGATTTCCAAAGCCTGGCCTAACATTTTCTTTGCTGATTGTGATGCAAAGAGAGGACAAAAAACAATGAATAATACTGAGCTCATTTGATTCACTCAGGCCTTGGTTTGATCAGCCTGCCCACAGCTGTTAGTTACAACAAAACTTTGTGTGTAAGGCTCTTCATACCCTGCAGGTGAAATATCGAAATTCTATTTCACATTCAGGGACATACGTATAACTGTGCGAGGAATACCTTGTGTGTAACTGTTCTGTTCCATTCCAAATGAAGCTTACCATTATCTGAAATCATTTTTAATTTTGAACTCGATAATTATTGCAGATAACCGACACAACACAGATAACACACAACAGTCACACACATTTCTTTCAACAATGTGAGATTGTCTTTGAGACAATTTTTTAATAACACCCTGTCAAAGATTGCTTTTAAAATTAGATCGTGAACAACTTTTAATTGGCAAGCGTCTGCATTTTAGAAAAGAAGTCAGGATAAAATATGTCCAAGAAACACATAATTTGTGACTAGGGACCACGGATTCTGTTTCATTCAACTCCTCACCATTATGTTTTGTTCTACAAACAAAAGCTTTGAGAGAAATTAAGTCTTAAAAAAAAAAAAGCCAGTGATACGAAGACGCATAGCAACACTGTAAGTATATCAAAGTTACACAGAATTACCTGTAAATTACCTCTTCTCAATTATACAAATTTAAAGCTATGTTTCTCTGATATTTTAGACAGTCCAGTTTAAATGCCATGGTAACAGCTTGGAGCAGGACAACATCTCTACCTTTGTTAAGCTAATCTGAATCCCTCATACAATATCTCTTACGAGACCAAGCTATTATCTACAATTTAGTTGCTAAAAATACCATACACCAGAAAGGAACAAGTAAATAGCCCTGTTTTGAACTTATTATAAATAATTGAGTCAAGTACAAAGACACCGTGTGAAGTACATTAGGAGACAAATTACCTTGTCTGCACTGATATATACATATTCCGAGAGTAATACAAAGACTAAATGAATTATTATTTGATAGCCTTGAGTAGCTTTCCTTTTGGTTGAAATGTTATTTTGTGCTATTATTTCACTGGAAATTATAAACTCCGCTCTTCACATAGCAAAGAGGAAGAAAAGGTATGACTGAGGGTGGTTTACTTTGGTGTGGTTTACTGTAGTGTTGGTCCCCTGTAAACAAACAGTTAAGCCTGCCTTTGTGAATGCCAGTTGCCCATAAGGGGACAGATGAGACCACACCACATCAGTTACTTGTGGCCTTTCTGTTCATACAGTCTTCATGAGGTAACACTTTCAATAGGGAAGCCAAGGATTCTTCTTCATTTTACATTCCAGATGTCAAATGTCAATCAGCCAAACCTTACAAAGTCCTTGCTTTGGATTCCATCCAACATGCTGACCCATGCGCAGTTTCTGGGTGTGTCCAGCAGGGGGCGGTATGCTGTTGTGCTTTCATGTCTGAAATGTGCTCGGAGGCTAATGTTGGATGACATAAAGCCTTTCAAACCACCACTATCTGCAGATACATCCACGAACCGACCCATACAAACACATCATTGTATCTCAAGGTTCCAGATTAGTCTTTGCCACCACATACGGATTGAGGGGCCAGCAGATGTTTCGTACATCATTTGTGAAGTGACCGAAAGAGAGGAAGAGGAAACACCAGTGCAGTACAAAAGAAGGTCAAACAATGTGAAAATGGAACTGTCAGCTAAGGGTTCTTGGTACGGGTAATTCTGTTGAGTCAGTGAGTACCGAAGCTAAAGGCACAATCAAAGGGCAGATATCTCTGCTAAGTCAAAAAATAATAACAAATAATAACATCACTGAAAAAAAAAAGAAAAAAAAAAAAAAAAAAGCAGTAATGACATTAACTGACAAGTACCGGAGCATAATTTTGCCTCAGAAATGATGGTACTGAGATACAAAGCTGTGATGACTAAGAATTGTGTGACAGAGATAGGGAACAAATGAATATTTTAAAGGAGGAAGTTGAAATCCCCTTTCTTTTTCTCTCTAATAGATGAATCAGACACAGACACACTGTTTCCTCAGAGATATTGTGTGTATTTCTTTCTTTCTTTCTCTCGTTCTTTCTTTTTCTAAACCAACATGACTGAAGGTGTGTGTGTGTGTGTGTGTGTGTGTGTGTGTGTGTGTGGAGGGGGAGGGGGTGAACAAAAGAGACTTCATACTCTTTCAGTGCAGGCTCTAGGTGGATCTTTTTATGCACAGAGGTGATTTAGCTAACACTGGCAACAATGACGCATCAGAAGAGAGGAATCAATTTAGCTACAAAGTCTCAGCAGTCCATACCTCATGCTACTTCACAGCGAAAAGAGAAAGAAAAAGAAGAGAAAAAAAAGAAGAAAAAACCCCCACTAAAAATAAAGGCTTGTCCAAGTCTTGCTTAGACTAGCGCTAAGCTGTGGAGGAATTTCATTTCACAGGTCGTGGGTGAGAACCGGTGAGGGAGCTCGGCTCCAGGCAGCAGCCTCCAGCGCTCCTTTCTCCGGATCCTGAATAGTCTCTTGTTCAGTGGCAGCGTCAGGGTAGTGAGGCCCCCTGACAGGCAGAGCATGAAACTCAATCATGGTCCTGGCATGGGGGCCATGACCTAGAGTCTGCTCTTTAAAACAAGCAGCTATGCAGGGACTCCACGCAAGAAGCTCCAGGATAAAGGAGAAGACCATGTGTGAGGGAAGTGTAGAGTAGGTGGACACACTCGGCATATTCATATGAATAAAGTGAGCGAGCGTGAGTGGGATTGGTTTCGTGAGCTAAGCTAAAAGCCATCTTCAGCAGTGCTTGGATCCAGTGGATAGGTAGATTTCAACTGGTTCAGTGTCTATCCATGGATGAATGAATCTAGCTTGGCATATATGCCAAACTGTATTCGTCCAGATAGATAGATAGATAGATAGATACATACATACATACATACATAGACAGACAGACAAATAGATAGATAGATAGATAGATAGATAGATAGATAGATAGATAGATAGATAGATATGTAAATAAGTAGATACATAGATAGATGGATTGTGTATGACACAGCATCATTTCGTCAAATGACTTTATCTTAGTGTGTGCGTGTGCGAGTGTGTGCGTGTCTGTCTGCCTGTCTGTCTCCTAAAGACATTGTGAACTACTTTATATACCAACCACAAACCTCTATACAGCATTAAATATCAAAGACTAAGCCAGAGGAGTGGAGTCTGTGCACTGTGTTTTGTATATAACAATTCTTCTGCTTTATATGTAACCATCCAGCAGCCCTGTATCCTGAGTTGTCAAGGTCATACATTCATTTTGCTTCCCTCAGAATATCTGTGAGTAAAAAACAATGATACACTGGGAGAAGCCATTAGTTCTTACATAAAGAATGATCTGTAAAATGCATCTACAATAACATCAACAACAGGAGAAACCATGTTCACAACAAGCTCTCTTCACCTTCCTGAGACTTTAACTTTTCTAACTTTATCTATGGCCTTCAAAGTGTAATATACAACGGCTTCCATCGTCTCTCTTCTGCATTCGACTACAAAGCACGCATAAAAAGCAGCAAAACAATCTTCCCCCGGCTATTGATTAAGACAACGCATGTACCGACAACAGTAGCACCCACAAACACCTGTTACCCAATCACGCTTTCCCTTTGCTGTCTGGCAGTAACCCTAACTCCAACCCTGGTTCCAGACACTCCAACAGAGAGCTTTAGTCTCAAAGGAAAGTAATGTATTTATGGATGCGCACAACATGAATGTTCTCAGTGCAAACTTATAGAATGACCCCCCACCCCCCCCGCAGACAGTCTGCTCTGTAACTTCCCGGGACCTTGAGGCACTCATGCAAAATTCATGGTATTTCTCAACTGATTTGTTTAGTGTTCTCACAGGACCTGAAGAGGTTTAAGAAGAATTCTCTGCCATGGGGCTGGGTATATATTGAAAAATAGCTGCCCTTGAGTAAGAGAGTTAGAAAGAGTGCTATTTCAGTCCATTAGCGACACTCGACCACACAGTAAGCGGTATATCACATCTGAATATGTAATATGTTGTAATATGTAATTTTCAGCCATGCTTGTAAATGTTTGAGCTTTTGCGCCTTTATGCTTGTGAGGATGTTTGATAGAGCCAAATTATGTTAACTGTACATCCTGCTTTAAAATGTCACTGTGGGTAGTCATCAATAAAACATTTAGAGCAGTTGGTTAGAGTGCTGACAAATGACTCACAGCCTCTTCTGAGGAAAAAAAAAACCAAAAATCTGTAACATAGTGAATTTAGTTTTCACTTTCGACAACATACAGTATTGAAAGCCTAAAACTGCTTGGTGGCCACTTTTACAAAAAAAAAATCTTCTGTCCAGGGACTTGTTGTGAGATGATTCAAGATTTTACAAATCCAGAGAACAGATCTTTAAACAAGTGTTACTAGCACCAGTCTTCCTGTCCTGGAGTAGACTAAAGGTAAGGATACAGAGTTCCATTAACTGTGTGAAGGGCTTAGCAATAATGTAGGCAGTTTGTCCTTACTGCTCACTCAAGGAGTCAACATATCACTACACAATGATTAAATGACCTGTTTTCTTCCTTCAGTCCATCACTGACTCATCATTCAGAGTCATTCACAACCATCATTCTATCAAGGTCAGATTTTACCTAATGGGGAACACTGGTTTCGGTCCAAGGAGCCCACATCTCGGGAGACCTGACGAGCACAATTTTTGATGGATTGCTCCACGTGTTAGAACGAACCTTTTTTTTGTTTGTTTATTCTAACCTTGTGTCATCACAACACTTTGAATGTAAGCTCTTACAAGTACACTCCATTCTACAATCGGGAAACTGTACAACCTGGGGAGACGGTGTGTTAAGTGTCCACTTAGTATAGCATTTGATGTTTAGATGTTTACGTAACCTGAGAGGTCGTGTCCGTAGGACGCTATCCTCTAACCAGTTTCCACAAAGCACTGGCACAGGCAGAGAATCGTGTGAGACACAATAAAAGACAACAATAAAGAGATTTCTGTACAACCTAGACAATTAAAACAGTCTGTATTCCACAAAGAGCCATTAAACATTTACAGAGCTTGAGGTTGTGTACATGAGCATTCAATGCCTTATGCTGTAACATTAATGAATATCAAAACTGAAACCCTGCTGTGAACTTCAGCCTCTGGGCCAGTACACATGAATATACAGAGAGAAGAGGCAGTGAGAAAATGAGGACATCATGACTGAAAACACAGTCTCCATGAGAGAAAAGAAAAACAAAAAAAAACTTTAATATATGACAACACCGTTAATGACATCTGGGTCCCTGTTAAGCATGTTTTCTGCTCAAATCCTTGACAAAGCCATGATAATTAAGCGTGGAAATGTGCTCGCACACAGTACATATACACGCATGCACATACATGAAAATCACATTTGTGTGTGCAGGTAATTGCATGCTAAATGCTAATGTACTGGAGGTGTTTTTTTTTTGTTTTTTTTTTTGTTCATGTTTGCCAGAAGTTCACCTTTACCTTATAATGAGATTAGCTACATTACCATGTATTTCCCATTTCCTCGCATTTAGCTGTTAGTCAGTTTCCTCAAGCAACAAATCATTTTTTATCATCACTTGTTCAATTTGACTATAGTGAGAATCTGGACGGGGTAAAGCTTGTTTTGTGACTGATGAGCTCGCCAACACTCACACAGCAGAAATGAGGCTTCGATCGGTAATTGGAAGCAGTTGGCCATGACATCTGTAGACTAATTAAAGAAGCAACATCTAATGGCAAATGTTTTCCATTACTCAGAGAAACGAACATGTGTCTCGGTCACGGATATAATTGCAGAGAAAAGAGGTAAAATGTAACTATACTCCTCTTATGATGTTCATCCCGTGTATTTTTCATAATTGTAACACAAATTACAATCTCATCAACTCGGACTTATTTCATTTCTGCAGCCACGCTGTTGCCTGGTGATAGTTTAAAAGGGCAGAAGTGAGTGCCTAATTGGTACTTTAGGAGAATCTGTTGCAGCTTCTATACCAGCCCTTCTCTTTAGGCACTATATCCCTGCAGGATTTTGTTCAAGCACTGTTCCAGTGCACCTCCTTCTGTTATTCCTTTGATTATCAGGGCTTTGATGAATCGAGTGGTTTTAGTTGAATCGAGTGTCTGAGGGATGTTTGGGACACACACACACACACACACACACACACACACACACACACACACACACACACACATTCATTGCAGCTTAACCAAGGGAGTATCACCCTTTTTTTCTGCTCCAGCCCTGCAGAATTCCCTACAGTTACATCAGTTCACATAGATGACATGCCAAGCTGTCATACAGTAGATTGGACTCATCAGCGTCGTAAGTAGAATGCAGCAGCTTTAACACGTATTGATAAAGACTCTCCGTTATCTGTATGTTGAAAGCATGCTTACCAGACAATTAAGTTCACTTCGTGCTATGTCGAGTCTGAGAAGCAGGAACTGGTCTGCAATCTGATTGGTATTGATTCACTGAGGCACCCTGCTTGGGATGCTCAGTCAAGTCTGAAATGTTTGCCTGACTCTGAATTTTCCTACATGTAAACTCTAGTTGATCACACTACATGCTTCATTGAGAAAAAATCTCAGACATCCGAGAAAGCCGTGCGTTTAGCAAGTCGCATCTAGTTTTTTGTAGTTTTCTTTTCTTACCGTACAAATGGATTTTTTATGTTAAATTCGCTTAAGTGGCATATGTTACAGAGAGGGTTTGCATTTGGAGCTCAACCAACAAATCTATTCTTGGCTAAACTCTAAGTACTCATATCGTTCTTGCAAAGCAATCTCATCTGCCGTCTCAGGACAGAGGTTCTTAAAATATCATTTAGATTACATCTTCTGAGCCCAGCAGTGAGATGTAGCTGACTGTAAATGCCAGACAACTGGCCCTTAATGTCACTTATTCTGGAGAGACAGAGGGCTGTCCAGCCTCAACAGCGGCTGAAAAGGTGAGGTTTACGCCAGTGAGGAATACATTTTCTGTAACACATCACACGTCCCACACACATGTCTAACACGTGCACACACACACACTTACACACACGCACATGTATACATGCACACGCACACACACACGTACACACACACGCGCGCGTGCACACACACACACACACACACACACACACACACACACACACACACACACGCGCGCGCGCGTGCACACACACACACACACACACACGCACAAAAGGAAAACAGAGCTATTTCCACTCTGATTAATGTGTTCATGGAAAGTCAAATGTAATTTGGGGTTGTGCAGTCGGAGTATGCAGATTTCTGCAGCACTAGCGTACTGCTACCCCATTTTCAGAAGCTCATTATGAATGTGTACATAGCTGGCAAATGGCATGTAGAATTTAACCCAAATTGATGGATTGTTCTCTGAATATGGTAATACTGGCTTAAGGCATTGTATGGGGGGGGGGGGGGGGGGGGACCCACACATATGAGAGAATTTCAAGCACTTTCCTTTATTCATCATGGGACAAAAAAAGCAGTTGAAAGCTGGATGTTTATATGGAAATGGCCCCTGAGCGTAGTGAAAGAGAGACGCTTTAATATATCACAGCGTGGATGTCTTATGACAGCAAACCAGATCATGTCGGCACTGGATAAACATACGAGGCAGAGTTTAATCAGGAAACGGCAATGAAAATAAACACCGCTCCTCCTGTCCTCAAAGCACAAAATCATTACAGTGGTCGCTTTGGACACCCTCCTTTTACCCGGTCTTGGGTCATTGCTAATCTGAATGCTGATCATATGCAGACATATTCATCAGTGAACAGCCATGGGTCTGTCAATGATATGTCTGTCTATGATCCACCCCCAGCCCCCCCCCCCCCAATTTACAGGAAGACCAAGGCCCTATTTTACTCTAATCCACCAACACTGACATCCAATCAACTTGGGCTTTAAGCCCAAGGCCAACGGACTCATATCCAAGACATTAAATTAGTCTTAAATCAAAGAGTCCAAAGTGCAATCCAGTTTTTAAGTACAACTCAGAGCATCTGGCTGATGAGGAAATTTTAATGACCAGACCAGTCGAGGTAACCCCTTAAAAAAAGAGCCACTCATCAGCTAGTGCTGGACCCTCCAGGAGATTGACACTTTTGATTATCTCTCAGCCCTAATTTGACTAATTACTCTCCACCAGCGATAGGTTAGAATTTTGGACCATTATGTGTGTGTGTGTGTGTGTGTGTGTGTGTGTGTGTGTGCGCGTGCGAGCATGTTTTTGTGTAACCTCCTTTGCATTCTTTGTATGTACACGGACCTCTCTTCTTCACTAGCTACACTGATAAATTAGTCCATTTTATATATTTGCAGTTTGACCAAAATCAAACTCATGTAAATGCATATCAGCTGTTTGCTGTTTTTTTTCTGTGTTGGTGTCTGTAATTATTTTTAGATTATTTATGTACATCTTCACACATGCCCTAATGCAGGGATGACAAGTTCTCATCCCTGATAAAAAGGGGAATTTGTAAAGCATGCCGGCATGAGTACGATCGTTAGATGGATCTAAGGCATCGATCACACGTTATTTAATTTGGTGGAGTGGCGTATGAATCTTAAATGTGTTTTTCGTGGCCTTGCGCAGTTACGTAATCATAAACGAGCCGTTATAGGGGGAGGCAAAGCCTATGCAATAATAAAACAAAAACCTGATTTATTTACAGCCTCTGTCATCATTAATGAAAATCTAGAAAATGGCCCACCCTCCTTTTAATGTAATAGAACTATTTTAATCTCTCAGCATGATTGATTCCACCCACTTTTCCAAAGCCCTGAGAGAATGTGGGAATAAACCCTTTTCCATGGCATCGCCTCTCCTCTCCTCTCCTCTCATCTCCACTACAGGGCTTTTTGGCCATGGCAGCTCACCTCCTCATGCACCCTCAAACTCTCGTCCCCTCTTACCCGCTCCCCTCTCTCTCTCTCTCTCTCTCTCTCTCTCTCTCTCTCCAGCTTTATCGGAGTCTGCAGCATAAGAGCTGATGGCTGCTTTGCCACAAACAGAGCCTGCAGTCAGGAGGAAAGGTTGTCAGAGAGGCCAGGCTGGCCTCATGTGATAAGACATAAGGGGAGAGATCCAGGGTGGCAATTTAATCCCAGCCTTCCTCAGTTCTGCATATCGACGGCAGCGACTAACAAAGCCCTCTGTGTACAGTACACACACATACAAACAGAGACCTCCAAAAGTGACTCAGAAATGAGTCTCTCTATGAACTTGAAGGGCGTTCGACTCCAGCGATCTTTAAAGCACACAGCAGTTAGGGAATCCAATAACAAATATTGCGCTCATAAGCAAGGAAATCCATTCAGAAGTTTGACGCAATTACACCGGCGATGGATGATTGTATTTAGTTTTACACAACTTACAGGACTGAGGAGTTAACCCAGCCAATATTTAGAGGGTCAAACAGTTCCTGGTAAAGGACAAGAGTCGATTTGGAGACTGCGTCTGCCCTCAGGGAGGAAGCAAGCCATCGTCAGTACACGGAGCAATGTCTGCGTCCCCGTGTCTGGCAAACAGGACACACATATCTACATACATATCTAATTTGGTGTTAGGATAATAAACTAATCATAGCATCGCAGTGATACAGGATTAAAAATAATCAGAGAGGTTTCTCCTTGACCACCGCATAAAGAGAAATATGTCAAATATGAGAGTAGCTTTAGACAAAACAAAAACAAAAAAAGGAAGAGTAAATAGGAGTCAGCTCTCTCACTTTTTCTCTCTGGCTGAATGCCCTCGCCGTGGCCACGTACTGTCTGCGGTGATAGAGTCGGGGTTAGTTAAGAGCAGTTATTACCAGCGCTCAATGAAACTCCGACCTGCGGGGTGGTGCTTTCCACAGAGCCGCACAGGAGCACAGGAAGCCTTCCATTTGTCCTTGGGAGATTAATGAGGTGGAGAGGTGGGGGGTAAGAACAAGGGTCCGGTCAGGGGGTCAACTTTGGGTCAGCAGTCTCATTAGATCATCCAGACACTCTGCTTTAATGAAATAATGCAGAAAGGACACTCATGCCACACAAACATGAAAAATAGCTCTGTATTAGTATATTCACACCCACTGTGTTACGTGCAACTGACATTATACGGAAAAGTTGCTTCGTAAAACTCTAGACAGATGCTAGACAGATGATATCTGGAGCTTAATTTTAGAATTTAGAATGCAAGTGAATTGTTTTTTTGTGTGTGTGTGTGTCTGTGTGTTTGTGTGTGTGTGTGTGTGTTTGTGTTTGTGTGTGTCTGTGTGTGTTTGGTGGTGTGTTTGTGTGTCTTTTGCTGTTCCTCATTCCTCATCTTGAATTCACCAGCTTTAAGAGATTTCTTATCAAAACACAAGCAGGCAGAGATGCCTGACAGATGGACTCTCTCACAGGCATGTTTCGAATTCAAATGGAAGACTCCTGGGGAAACTCAGGGAATCTACAATCAAACAAATCTTTCTCTGATTTCTTAAAGCTGTTGAACATCACAGATCAGTGTGAGGTGCTTTTTTTAAAAAAAAAAAAAAAAAAGATGTCAATTTAAGGTTACAAGAACATCACTGTGGAACTTTGCAAATACCTCAAATAACATACTACATACTGTTGCCATTTCATTCAGGTCCAAACAAAGCACATCAATATCAAGTCAGACTTAGACTTCACGAAGTAAGAAAAACATAAGAACTACAAAGCACTCGGCTTTGCCTTTTAGTCGAGCCAATTCCAAATAACAAGGGGCTAGTCTCGTTAAAACGACAAACAGGACCAGTAAAAATGTTGGCCTGGACGGTCAAAGCCTTTTTGATGGGCCAGAAGCAAAGAGAAGAATATGAAGACAATGGTTTTGTTCACCTGACATCACACCTTTCTGTTGACTGAGCATCAGTGAGAGAGAAGAGGAGACAAATAAAATAAAATAAAATAAAAAAACAAAAAACAAAAACAAAAACAAAAAACGAGACAGCTCAATCTAATCCCCCCTACAGAGCGTCAATGAAAAGAATAAATAGAGCAACAGAAGTGTATCGTGTTACGGCCTTAAGATGGGAATCATCCTGGTCTTTCCAGGCTGCCGCCCGACAGCCGAGGGATTACAGTGTGGCCCATTGAGCTGAGCCATGGACTGGGATTAGACAGACAGCGCTCTGTCGCTCCAACTAGCTCAGCAGTACCACCATTCCTGCTGTTAAATCAATAAGAGTGCAATGCACAAAATACCAGCACACAACAGAGCGCACACACACACACACACACACACACACATACTCTGCACCAGCTGAGCCACTCCCATGACAAACAGACATAGCCTTTGAAACCACAGGTTTAAAAATCATGTAAAATCAAGAATTTGCTCCTCCAGTTTGAAGACGGAACAGCAAAGAAATATACATTATGAATTGGATTCTGAAATATGCTTTGGTTGTTTGAGATAGATGTTGTGTTTTGGTTCTGATGTGGAGAGCCCGGGTTTGGTTGTGATAGGCCCGTTCAGGCACTCGGGTCCCGGATTCCGCATGAGGGATTCATTGGTAGTGCACCTGCTCTTCCAGAAGGAACTGATCCTCTCATTTCACACACCGTTTGAGAGGGATATGGGGAGAAAAAATCATGCGCAGCACAGCAAAATGAAACAGGAGCGAGAGGTAACGACAGGGTGGAGCATGTGTGAGAGAAACACAGAGATAGAGATGGGGTGTGTGTGTGTGTGTGTGTGTGTGTGTGAGATAGAGAGAGAGAGAGAGAGAGAGAAAGAGAGAGCGGGAGAGACAGAGGCTTTAAAGAACATTGGAACACAGTAAGTGATAGTTTTAGATAGTTTTAAAAGACTGTAAAAAGATTCTTCAAATTTTTTTTTCTATATGTAATCCTGTAGTAAAATCATCTGCTGCCAGACAGAGACGACATGGAGATTTTGATTTTCACTGGGGAGAGTCAGTGAAATCTTGTTTGTTGTTATGATACAATTTCTTTCAGGCAGTTCATCTTTGTTTTATCTCAGCATTGGGGCACTCCTAAATGAGACTCAGTGTTCTGAAACGATTCAAAAGGGAAATGTTCTTCAGAAAGTAAACACTGAAAACTACACACATTTCAGGACATTCTTCTCAACTATAGCCATTACCTCCAATATTCTCTGCGCAGGCAAAAAACAAAAAACAAAAAAAAAAAACCTATACCACCGCCGATCAGTTCATTTTTAAACGCCGCAAAAGATCTAAGAGAGAAGGGACAACGGATGACACTGTAAATCATTCCTGGACATGGTTACCCTCCCTTAAGGGTGACAGAAACAGAAAACACAACAAGAAAGCTCAAAGAAACCGGAGACTGCTTCAAGCCCCTGGTACCTGGCAGTGATCTGACGGAATATCTTTTAGACAACCATCTAAAAGTAAAAGGGCCAGATATTTCAGGGTCTCATTAGTGACATGGTAGAGAAAGAGAGAGAGAGGAGCTGAAATACTGTTGGTCATTACAGGAGCTGCCTCTCCGTGGGAGGGAACTAGCATGAAGGACTGCTTCGCGCAAGCTAATCTCTGAATCATAACAATGCAATGGGCTCTCTGCTGGCGGTTGCTGGTAAGGGGTCTCTTTTTTGACTGTTTTCCCATTATTTTGACTCTATTTCCGCAGTTTACCACATTTAGGGAAGACGCTCAGACGATATCCGGCACTTATGCAGTTTCCGAAGTCATCCTTGTTGAGTGTCACAGCCAAGGAGAGTAACAGTTTCCCAAGCTATATTTCAGTGAGGGTGGTACTGTAGCTATTATGAATTATGGGGTATGCAAAGTCTATTGGCTTCAGTTGTTTCATGGAGAGGTGAGATTTAACAAAACTCCTATGAATTGAGAGGTGGATTGCACTGGTTAATTACATAAATAATTATGACTCTGTTATAAATGACTTAACCCTTAAGCTTGAATCACAAAAGTTCAATAAACCCAGTGTACTAAAAACAAAATTATTTAGGTCACCCCTGACTAGAATTTCCCTTAAGTAAAGCATGTCAGAGCCACAAGGACATCTTTTTTTATGACATCCATGCATTAGGTACAAAAGGAATTTCAGGGAAAGAAGAAAAAAAAAAAAATCAGATAATAGCACTTTATTGGAATATGATTTATATGCTACACCGGAGGCAAAGCAGCAAATTTGTTTAATGTTCCTAATTTTTCTTCTTTCAACATAAGATGACTGCATGATGGCTTCAAGCCTTCCTCATAATGTTTGCTTCCTTACCTCCTGTGAACGTAATCTATAAACCGACACACGTCAAAAAAAAAAAGTATTTGCAATTTGACGTGAAAACGTAAAGCATAAAGATCTTGACTTTATTAACACTGCAGAAGGTTTCTTCCCCTTTATTCAGAAGGGGGGAATGGGTTTTGCTTATTCATGAGATTAATTTACGTATGTAAATGCCACCAGGGAAGAACCCTGAAGGAGATGGAGACCCTATAAGTGAACAGAGCACAGCTGTCAATCAACAAGGCGCAAGACCAGTCGACTAATCCCTCTAACAGACATAGCATGAGAGGAACGAGATTATGGGGGACTGGTCAAAAAAAAAAAAAATGGACAGAGAGTACTCGTGAAACATCTCAACATCTGAATTTGATTTACAAGCAACAAGATTAAGAATCATATCCTTAGTGAGTCTACAAGTAAACTACCTTTTGGACACACTTATTTTGGGTATTAAAGCATGTAAAGTATGTATGTGACTGCTTAGAATTCTGAATCTGCCATGATTCTGGCTTGGGTGACAAGTTCAGATATAAATATTGAACACATCCACCCAAGCTAGAAAAAATGTTGTATTAAAGGTTGCTTCTCTGAATTAAAAAAAAAAAGCATTTCTTTCCCTGTTGTTACCTGGTATTTTTTCTTAATGTGAGACAGAGAGAGAGAGAAAGAGAGAGAGAGAGAGAGAGAGAGAGAGAGAGAGAGAGAGGAAGAATAAAGATAAGTAGAGACTGATAGTGGAAGTGTCACTGACCTCTGTCCGTAGCCGGAGTCCTTTCTGCGGCAGTGAAGGGTGACCACACGGTGTCCCTCTCTCCTAACATCCTGACTCACTGTCCACTGCACCGGGTTACTGGCCCGGGCACCCAGAAACGCCACGCCATCTTTCAACTTCACCCTGACCAAAAGCAACAAAAAAAAACAGGTTATCATCACAAACAAACTCAGCTCAGCTCAGCTCAGCTGGTTTTGTTCACAGAATACCGGAATCAAAGGTACAGTTCCTTCAGAAAAAACACACACACACACACACACACACAACATATCAACATTGTGTTTTTCTATACACAATATATATCTTACATTTCTGCTGCAAATATTCTGAAACCCCCTCGCATGTAAAATTCTCTCTGTAGGGACCAATATAACTGACTGCAGTACACAGTTACGAAAAAAAAGGCCTTACCAGCTGAATTGCGCTCAAGATGCTGCTAGATGTGAGTGCCCCAGAACTTGTAGTCATCACTTCACTGTTTCTTCCCTCATCCAAACCCCTATAGATTGTATCAGGCTTAATGTGGATAATCAACTTTCTTTCTCCACCGGGGGTTGTGGCTACGTCCCCCATATTTACTGAAGATAATTTGCAGTGTATCAAGCCTGAATGATCCCAAAGTACTCTACACTACATAGTTATTTTCATAATTACCACAGTGACTGCTGTTTTATTCTCTGGGAACATTATGTGCGTTTTCAGTTCGTCTCCTGCCATGACCACATATGGGGATAGAGTAGCCAGAGAGGAAAAATCGAGCAAATTCTCCACTCCGCTTTTCGTTCATTTATTCTTTATCTTGTCACAGAAAAATTAAATTGATACATCTGGAGCCTTTTTCAGACGGCACATTTCAGAGAAATTGGTTCGCTTGATGTCCATGCCACACAAAACTTGGAATGTTTCAGAAAAGAAAAATTCATCAGCATCGGTAGGAGGAGAAGCTTCTAGTACTTAAGAAAAAAAAAACAGGCAGCGAGAGAGAGAGAGAGAGAGAGAGAGAGAGGGAGAGAAAGAGAGAAAGAGAGAGAGAGAGAGAGAGAGAGAGAGAGAGAGAGAGAGAGAGCGAATGGAATGCAGGGAAATTTATAAAATAAAAAAAAAAAAACTGGAACAGACTGCACCCGCTCAACTCCGAAGGAGCTAAAGGCTTCTAACGTAGGGAGAGAGTTTGGACATTAGAGATGATAATGATACGACAAAGCGCTCCCGGTGCGGAGAAGTCTTCCATCTCATGTCTCTGTATGTTTCTTTTCATCTTATCAGAGAGCAGGAGCTGCAACAGTAATAACTGGACCACAGGCCTTTAGATAGACAAAGATTAAACTATGTATTTATTTATTTATTTATTTATTTTAATGGTAAACACGGCCTTTCTCTTATAAAGTTCAGGCATGCATCAAGTGCACATATGCTTCTATACGAAAAAAAAAAAAAAAAATAAGAATAAAAAAAAAAATGAATACATTTCAGCAAATCAACACACAGACACACACACACACACAGACACACACACACACACACAGACACACACGCACATACGCTCACACGAATAAACAACCCACACAGAAATAAACATATGTGCATCGAGAGAACTCGCCCTCATTTGGGTGAAATACAAATTAAAGTAGATCCAAGGGAATATAAGGATGAGGGGTTAATTAAGCAATGGCAGATTTTGAATGAGATTGGTTTGTTTAATATGATTTCTGTGGAGAGACAGAACATAAAGGGAAACCAATTTAAAAGAGGAGGCTCTAATTCTTATGCATCAGCACATAGACGTGTGTCAGCTCATTACATGGGAAATAACCCTAGTTTCAGTGAAATTAGTATTTACCGATGTGATAGGAGTGTCACTGGGGCCTGAGGAAGAGGTGACTTCTCTCTGATGGATTTTAATAACGTATAGAGTGGATCTGTCAGGGCTGTGACAGGCCGTCAAAGCACTTCCAGCACTCAGAAGTTATATGACTCAATTCCCTTGTTGCAAAGGCATTATGAAACAGAGAGAATGAAAAAAAAAGAAAAACGCACAATAGCATCATTACATTATATGTTGTTGTTTTGTTTTGTTTTTTACCCCCCCCTTACATACATGCACATACACAGAGCCCCAAACAGCAAATACTTATAGATTGTCAATTCATCTCACAAAGTGACTACGCCTTTGGTTTGGCCGGGACACGCTAATCAAATTAACCTCTTCCCTGGACGTTTGTTTGATCTTCCTTTAGGTACAAGGGGATGGGAAGGGGAGGTAAAAAAGAGGAAATATTAATGATTGTCTCATATCCAATATTGATCATGACATGCTCACTGCAAAGGGCAAAGACAGAGGAGCAAGTTCTGACATTGCAGAGAAATTACTATATTATTTCCCTCTGTTCACCGCATTTCGCTCAAATCTTATTAGGTCTCTTCCTAAACAACAAAAAATTAGCTTCAGTCTTTAGGCATTTAGGTAGGTTACACCGTGCTCCACGCCGAGGAGATAGAAAGGCTGGTATAACTGGTGTCCACTCTTCTTTGTCCTTTTGTGAGAGCTATCTCAGTGCTGCTAGTCAGATACTTGATGGCTTAGCTTCAGTGCATTTCACTGAGAGAGCAACTACACAGAGAGACAGCAGAGACTGAGAAGACTGGCTTTACTCCAACACCTGCACCATCCACCCCAAGAGACCACACTAATCTCTCTGCATGTGAAACGAATGCCTCACATACACACACACACACACACACACACACACGCACGCATGCACACAGAGGGAGAGAGAGAGCAAGAGAGAGAAAGAGAAACACACACACACGCGCGCACACCCACACACACGCCTGGAAGTTTAATTGGGCCAAGAGAGCCAACCCTAGGCAATGATTACCCCAGCACTACTAAAATGGCATTTAATTGCTGGAAGAGACTTAGTAAATGAATTAGTAGACATTGTGTTTTGAAGTTCATAACAGACATAAAATAAATTGTAAACAAATAAACTAAATTTAAAGATGTGGAACACGTACTGGGATAACGTCTCACTTTAGAAGCTTGGTGGGGCTTCACCATGCTCGGCTGAAAAAAAAAAAAATCCCTCATGTCATCTCATTATAGCAGTTAATATAATATCATTATAAAACACAACGTGTGTGGGGAAAAAAAAAAAAAAAAAAAAACATCCCTGCCACGGGATTAACTGACTTCACGGAAACGCACAAAGACATTAGCTTATTTTTTTAATGGATCCTTCAAAGCTTGCATGGCAGTAAGTGGAAAAATTGTTTCTGGTGAGACAGTAGCCATCCATGCCAAAGCGGAGAGATAAAGGGGAGGGGGAATTAAAATGGAGGCTTTTATAAAGATCTCTGCTCTGATGGCAGGAGGCAAATGGCTTGATGTAAAGCCTGTCTGAGTGGAAGGGAAGGATCCGTCTCTTCTCTGACTGCGGGCTGAGATTGAGAGAGACAGGCTCCCAAAAAACGTGCCCGCAGAACTAAAGGAGGGAGTGGATCTCCGCGTGCTGGCTTAGGCTTAAGGTCCACAGCCAACTCTGGCATTACCGAGTAAGAGACTGTTGTTGAATCTACTGTGAACCGCATCATTAGGATATCTAACCATTAGCAGCTCTCGACAGACAACATAGGTAAGCAACCCCAGGTCTCCAAGGAAGAGAGAGCCACTAAGAGACGTATGCACCTCGCATGGAATACGAACTGTCAGAGAAATCCGATATCAAGCAGTGCATTTTTAATGAGAGAAGAATTAGAGTCTCAAAGAAAGAAAGAAGAACTCGGTTAGATTTTTAATAGCTTTTAAAGTTAAAAACAATTAACCAGATGTACCCCCAAGTGTTGCTATTTTAAAAGGACTGAATGTATTTTGTAATGAATTAAAGCTAGCGATGCCTCTTTTGAAAGTTCCAAATTTATCAAAGTGTTTGATTTGATCGTATTTAATAACTCTGAGAATATATGCGCAAGCATATATCTTCCAATATATTATATTATGTAAAATTTAGCAGATTTTATTTTCATATTCTTTTCTCTATTTTTTAGGCAAGGCAATATCGTAAGCAACAGCTAACAAATAATTAGAACTGCGGGGGCAGAATAAGAACTCAGCTGATTTTTTTTGAGGACAAACATTTTCAATGATCAGTCTCTGTGGTCGTCTTGATTGTTAATCTGAATAAACAGTGTTAGATGCTACCCCGTCTCTTTTTCCATTAATTAACCGAGCAGCACATCTCTCTCCTTCGTGGATCATAATTGTACACGACTTGCTTTATCAGTGATTCCAACAGTGAGAGGAGTTCTTTTGTACAGCTTTTCAACAATGCCTTGAACGACGTTTGAAAACTCGGGGAGCGGTCAGTGTTATCCAGTCAGAGTCTTTACGAGAAAAGCCGGCTTCTGTTTTGGCTATTTATCACCTCAGAGCTGCCTCCATCATACGGATCATTCACCTGAATGGGATCTTCCGAACCCCTCTCCACTCACATGCTGGAAGTGATTAACACACTGGCTGCCCCAATGAAAGCAGTTAGGCCAAGCAACACAGTAACAAAAGCACAATATTGCTAAGTTTATTTGTCTTAGAAATAGGTTGGTTGCTTTTGGTTCATGGCAGGGGTTCAAACCAGGTCTCAAGAGGAGAAAATAACTCATTTTTTGGTCTCTGTGACTTCTTCCACCAGAAGAAAGATAAAGTTTCTCACTACCTTAGCACTCACTACCTTAGACTATAACAGAGGGCGGGAATTCAAGAGGCATCCCAGAATCATGAATGAGGAATAAGAGAAGAGGAATAAGAGTAAGAATGAATCTTCAGGCGCATGCAGATTCAACAGGCCCTCAGAGCCTGAGAGAGAGAGAGAGACAGGGAGAGACAGACAGACAGACAGAGAAAGAGAGAGAGCGAGATGGACAGACGGACGCACAGACAGACAGACAGAGATAAACAGAGAGAGAAAGAGAGAGAGAAGGAGAGGGATTCTTGGTGGAGAATGGAGAAGACTCTTTCAAAAACCCTCTCACAGCTATCTGATTATAGTGACAGTTTGAATCAGCTCCTGGACAAAGCTGACCTTTAGAGGAGGTAAATGAAAGAGTGACCATCCCCACCTTACAGATCCACACGATACACAGAAACAGACCCTTGAAAATACAGAATATCAGACATGTCCCTCAGCAGCACAGTACCTGTAAGAACCAAGCATAACCTCACTTTACACATAGCATTCATTGCATTTACCTCACACTACGGTGCTCACAAATGTCACATGGATTTCTCACACATATATCAAAGGACAACAACAGTTTGGTGGCCTTTTCGGTCTCGCTACCAAACAGTAGCTGTTACTTTGAATGATATGCAACAATAAATACTTAATCCCTGTTTGATGGTGCAGTATTACAGAGTAATCATCGACCATTAGAGAATATGTTACGCAAGAATACATATCCAGTGTAATGCAAAGCGTTACTAAAATACCCCGTCCTCAAGTGAATGTACCATTCAAATATTATGCTACCGTACTCCTTTCATAACTTAATCCAGAAGTTTGCCTCAGTCCACAAAAGCTAAGCACATTGTAGACTCTAAACACAAGACGTGTGCGTGAAAAAAGGGGGAAAAAAATGTAATTTCCAAAGTTTATATTAAATAGCTAAATAGATTGAACAAAATTACCCAAAGGCCCAGAGAAGGTAAATTGCATTCAGCTGGTTAACATTGCAGCACACCTTTAATTTTCCTCAGCCCGGCAGGTGAATCCCATCAAGACTAAACATCCTCCCTCGATTGAGTTTGGCTGTCTGGCTGACGTACATTGCTCTAGCTCTCATGGGAACTAAATGACCTCGTGCAGCTCGGGGCAAAAGTGTATTATAGGAATAACAAAAGTGAGATATTTGCAGGTCAGGTTATCTGATACGAGAAATCAGTGGAGAACATTTGGCTGAGTAAAATTCAAGGCAGAGCTGTGATGAGTGTGGACTTGGCCAGATCCGTGGATAAGAACACTAATCTAATTAATGAGTCTGATGCTGTTCTCTTCATTATCAGCCTTGTTAAATGTACTGGGGCATGACAACATGGCAAATGGGAAAGGAGATTAGCATTGTCAGATTTGCAGTCCTCACCAGACAAAGATAATCTCTAGTCAAGCATTCAGTGTCTTTGTCGTAGTCACCCACAATCTCTCTCCAACACTAATAAACAAAACACATGCAGGGCAAACAAACACACACATGCAGACAGACAGAAACACACGCACACACACTGACTCACACACAAAAACATGCATGCACACACACACACACACATAAGCATAGACATGCACACACACACACGCATGCGCGCGCGCACACACACACACACACACACACACACACACACGCACGCACGCACGCGCAGATGCACACACGCACACACACACACACATTTTAAGTGTTGAGGGCATGGTGAAGAGTCCAGAGTTATGCTGTTACAGAGATGAGAGGGATGTCCTAACCTAAGACAGTGCTGACACTGCTGGACGCGGTTGGATAATTAATGCAGAACTAAATTAATTACAGCTGCTGCGCTGGTATTTTAACTTATCATAGATTCTTAGAGGTCTCCAATAATGAATCCTCTATTAAAACAACACTACCATGCCATTAACAGTATACAGTAGCCTGCTGAGTGAATAGCATATTTGACGTATTGTGAAAGCCATGCCAAATCCACAAACTCTGTAATTTGGTTTTTAAAATAAGCCCCTAACATTCTGTAGATCAGCTCTGAGCCAAACGATCGAATATGACTCAATGCCAGAGGATTATAAAAGGGGATTGTCACACATAAGACAGTTAAAAAGCAATAAGCAGTTTCATTCTTCTGCTCAATACATCAGTAAAATGAAATTTTGTTCAAATCTTTTGATCACATTACGGCAGATCTCTCCTTTGCATTTTTATGCCAATGATCTGTGGCATTAGCTGATGGATGGAAAGAGAGATCTCTGAAATGGGATGAACTCACAAACCTGTCCCCAGTGTAACTACTGTGTGACTGCTCCCTGAGGAAGAAAAACTGTCACCTGTCTCTCCAAGCGCATCTGTGTTTACCATCAACCTAACTCACCCAAGACATGCCTGGAGAGCGCAGCTAATGGAGCCCATTAATGAGACTGATGGAAGACGCATGCAGCTCAATCTAATCAATGGGAACAAAGCGCCTTTCCTAGGTCTGTCACTGAGACAAGAAGGTGCATGCGGCGCTCGTGAGCGGCTGCGAAAACAGCTGGCGGAGTCTCTAGAGCTAAACTGTCAGCGCAGGAGCTAAACTTGCAAGATGTAGTCATAAGACTGAGCAGGATTCAGAAAGGATAACACATCACATGTAAAGACTGGAGACAAAGACAAAGTATGATAATAAAAAAAAAAGTCCCGTTTTCAGAAAAGGATTTAGGAAATTTTGGTTCTAACCTTGTGTAAAAGGTTAAAGATTATCATGAAGTGTAGGCGGATGTTTCTCAAGATGGATCTGCAGAGGAAATAAAAGGAAAAGAAAAGAAGTAGCCTGCAACCAAGTGAAGGATTTCACTCAAAGGATATGAGTCACCTAATGCACTAATTTCAAACGTGTTTCAAACAGAATTGCTAAATTCTCTCTTTAGCCTGATATAAATTATTTCTCGTCTATGTCTAAGTTTCTCTTTAACCGCGCATGTATTATTCCGCAGCTCGGTGGATGGACGACTGCCTCGAATGGCAAAGTTGAAGCAGTCGTGCAACTGGAAGAACATGAGCATAACTTTGAACCTCGTACTGATTAAAATCCTTACTGACAATGACACCCCAGTATGTTCCAGATTCAGCGCGTTAATGATTCTCCTCTGATCATAACCTTGGCTGCTAGCTGCTTGACGCTGTATGAGATTAGCATAACCGTGTAAAATAGGGAGCTTCCACTCGCACTCTGCTGTAACATGGAAGCTGATGCCCTGTGGCTTTTTTCACTGCAGATAATGAGATAAAGTAAAATGCTCTGTAAATCCAGTGTATTGTGGTAAAGCTGATGATTTCCAACAGACATGTAAAACCCAGTCTTTACACAGATTGGGGATGAATGTGGTTTGTCATGCTTATCATTACTGGCTCCATAAAACTGTTATGAGCTATAAAGTACCATGTGCTGCTTTGAAACCAGGCTTTGCAAATCTTTCAGTTAACACAGTTTTAATAAGATATATTAAAATATGTTCATTCGCATCTTGAGGTGTTTTAATAGCGAATCATATCATAATGCAAAATGACGAGGCTAATATCATGTCAGAAGAATATTTGCTTTTGGAGGCGTAATGTAAAAAAAAAAAGGACATGTTAAGAGGGCATTATCAAACATTATCCTGTCCTAAAAGGAAATAGAAAACTGTTCTAGTCTTTTCTATCGGAGACAGAGAGAGTTATAGCACTTCTGAGTGGGGATAGGACTCCGGCCATTCCAGGCTGTGATCAATAGTTACTTTTTTTTTTTTTTTTGGTCTAACTCTCTCTTTTTACTGATGTTCCCTTTTCTTTTTTACGCTACGTCTGTGATGAAGTGTGCCTGAGGAAGGTTTAGCATGCTTTCAGATGTTTTGAACCCTGACAAGTGAAATTCTGCAGTGAAGATGACAAAAAAAAAAAACCTAAAAAAGAAGTGGAGAAAAATACTGGAGACTTCAAATGAGGAAGGGGTTCTGACGCCAGCCATCCACGGACTTAGATCAAATCAGGCACACTACAGAGCGGCCTCAAGTTTCTGTCGTCTTCATCTTTCAATGCTACTTAACTCGATACTCAGGCTCTGATTTCACATCGGACGGACTAGTTTGCCGATGATCCTTTCATTCACAGGAAATGGGTTTGAAGGAATATGTCCACACTGGCAAAAAGGTAGCGAGTAAATGAGCAGTCATTAAAAAATGAACTAAAAACCATCACGTATCGACACACTAGTCTGATAACAACAGCAACAACAACAACAATGAATTTCACTCCAATTGAAATTAAAAAATTTCACCAGGCTATGTGACATGCGTCGAGCAAAGCAGCGAAGTAGTTCTATAAAAGTCACGGCAATGAGAAGTGCTGTGTGTAGATTTGAAGGGTTGTTATCTGTCACTCACACGTCCTCAGAGCCGTGCCAGTGAGTAGGGACTTCTTGGTGCAGTGAGGTGAGTCCCTATGTGCTGGTCTAAAGGAGCAAGAAAGATCCTTTCTCCCTCCCTCTCTCATTTTCTCTCTCCTTTTCTCTGCCTCTCTCAACACAAAGCATGTATTTGACATTTTAAATACTGGTTACCCTTTTTTTCAAATGTAATGTCTGTGAGAAAGTTTGGCTGATTTAATAGTGTTGCTCTGTAAATCGAGATGCTTATGATGAAACATAAGCGTCTCGAAACATAAAACAATGATTTGATACTGCCAGAGACTGACTGGTCAGTATTCCTCTCTCTCGGGTTGTTTACTGTTATTTGAATGAACAATAACTGTACTTGCAGTTGCACTTACGCTTGTAATGTATTATTACTTTCGAAAAGTTTAAAGAGGTTAGTGGATGTGACTAATTATTATATTTCTCTTAAGGGCATTCCACACAGCAACGTGGTAAAATTGATTCTTTGATTGACCTTATGACTTCAGGTTTAGCCTGGTTTTGATAGACTGAACAAGATAAGTTCATATTATGGATCAAAACCAGCAATTAAGACAGAAAAAAAAAAAGTTTTTTAAGGAGAATTATGTGTATGGCATGTGAACATGAGGATATCATCTCTATGGAAACCAGAAAGTTTGGAGGAGAGGTGCAGCATCTATTCTGGTAAACAGACGATCATGTTATTATGAAAATGGCGTGCTGCATGGCAAGGTTTTAAAAAAAAAAAATTGCATTTTTTGTTTTACAATTTATTTTTCAATGACTGTGTGATGTGAAGCACAGCCTTTTCCTGAGACCATTGGGGCTTGAAAATCTGCACAATGCAAAGCATGCACATCTGACTCTCAGTACTTTTAAAACTGAATCAGACAAAGGGAGTATTCCTGATCGCAATTTATCTGAATATACTGTAAGTGAATCATTTATTCTCTGCAGTAGAATGAATGAATGAATGATAACCATATGCCATATAGGGAATGTGCCTTGCATGCCATAATGACCATACAATAACAATAAACAATATGGCAATTTAAAAAAAAAAAAGAATAATGTCATCATGTCACTGAAATGTATTTTATCATTTAGAGTGCTGAAGTTCATCATTAAAGTGCCACTTTAAGCAATCACCTCGAGTCAGTTAGAGTATTAGTGCTATTTCAGGCAATCAGTTCAAGTCAATGTTGCTCCCTTGTTTGTGAAGCTTAATGCTCTGTGGAATGCATGAGGAGGTGCTTTGTTCTTCGCACTGGGCATTTGATACCTGCATCCCGATAGCCACAGCAAGCATAAGTGACGGTGGATTGTACTTGGTAATACAAGCTTTACAGCATATTGCTTGACAGCATATTACTCAAATTGGTGCTTAATGGTGTTCTGTAAAGTTTGTTAATGAAAGCTGGAGTCAAACTTGAGTGTAATGTAATGGCATTGGACTGAGATGACAGCTAGGGATAGTTTAAGATTAGTAGAATGGAAACAGACCTGATTTACAGGTATACAAGCACAGGTGTGTTTTGATCTATTTTATGCACATGTTTTGTGTTCTTTTAAGATTTTAAAGACAAGATTTTAAAGACAAACCCCCACTGGGTCTATCTGCAGAATATTTATGATGCAATAACCCAAAGTCTGTGAAACATTCAGACTCTCAGATTGCAAAGCAAATATGAGAGAGACAGAAATCCCAAAGGAACTCTGACTGATTTTAGAGATGAAAATTGATTCCCCCCAAAATATTCATAATCTAGAGCATATGAAATCTAAACAGTAAGTAAATTAATCACTAAAAATAGTGTTCTTCTTGATCATGTACTAAAATCCTTGATTATAACTCAATCTCAAAGTCCTTTAGACAGTATGTTGTGTCTTGACTTCACAGTAATTACTCTGGAAAGAAATGTTTGGGCATGCAAATGTAAAAAAAAAAAAAAAAGATGGAGAGAAATGTATGTCAACTGGCTCTAAGCAAAGGATGATCAAACCATTTTTTGCAGTTATGTGCCAAGGGAAATATGCTTACAGGGTTTACAGTGGCAATATTCAGCAAATCATTTTAGGATGTGGAACATAACATGGCTCGTGGCGCCGTTTGAGGGTCTCTGTCGTGAGTGGAAACACGGCAATCCAATCTTCCAAAGCAGAGGGGGAGAGAGAGAGAGAGAGAGAGAGAGAGAGAGAGTCGGACGGACCCACGTAAGTCCGTCCTGACCTGGGATGGGGGCCAAGCGGATAAAAAATGGCTACTCCTGTGGAACATTCTGGGTTAAGGTGGCTCATCCAGTGTTTCAGAAGGTTTAGATGGGTATGTGAGGGATTACCATCGATGGTACTGGGAGAGATTATACAGAGTAATAAGCAGTTAGATGAACTCTGCTAAGCCCAGTGGCACAGTAGGGACAGGGCCAGCGGGTCATTCAGTGACTCACTTTTCTGATAGCTTAGATAAGCAGCAAAGTACGCTCAAACCTTATCAACTGTTAGTCATTCGAAATGGGCAGTGAGACAGACAGTTTTAAAGAAGCATATTTGAAAATATTTGCCATATCTATCCTTAAACATATCGCACACAGAGAATATCAGAAAAGACCAGAAGTACAAATACACACACACACACACACACACAGACACACAGACATACACTGGGAGTTTGGGGGTGAAGCACAGTATTTTTGCTGCTTCTAGCATTGGCTGAGATCAGTGTTGTCATTCCGGGGATCTGTTGGAGCCTCTCTTCCAGCTTTGGGGTCATGTCCCCAAGTGTCGCCATCATACATGAGACTACCTTGGTTTTCACCTTCCACGTCATCTCTAGCTCCTCCTTCAATCCCTGGATTTCTCCAGCTTCTCATCTTCCCTCTTTTTGCTTTTTGATGTTAACCATCACATGGAATTGTTTTTGCTCCTTATCTATTGTCTGACTGGTAAGGCGTTACGTGTTTATCTGTTTACATCTGGAAGTCCCGGACTTTTCCACCACTCTCTGTCCCATTTTGTATATATGAATATATATATGAGTACATTGTTGTCCAGACTGAATTTGAAGTTGAGAAGTCTCAGAGGATGCAAATATGAAACACCACTTACAGATATGTATATAATTCAGCAATTACAGTGATGACAATTCATCTCTACACTGACTGAAACACTTTTGTGAGCACAGTTACAACCTCTTAACTACTCATTATGTTATCTAATGGAATCATCAGTTGTAAAAATGCACTGGATTAAAGGTTTGCTGACTCTCTCCAAGGGAAATAACTCCACATACGTTTTCATATGACTGAGCCTTTTATGAACTGGGAGTCAGCAATCAGCGATCACAAAGCCATACATTTTCTAAACAATGTTTTGGCCAAGAAATTGATTACTTATTTGACCTATTTGACCTACTGATTGTTTCTGAATGTCAGAAGGTTAAAACTAAGGATTGAAGCAGAAGTCAGGATTAGAGGTCAGAGGACAAAGGCCAGAGGACAGAGGTGATCATCATCACCCTTCTTCATTATGAGGGTTAGCTGATAAGGTGTGAGGATCAGTCTGAAAAAAAATGGTTAATGAAGGGACAATAACGAGGAGTGTTGACTAGAGATAATGGAAAAAAACCCTTTGGTAAATAAATGCAGTGGATGATGCTTATCAGTATACATATTGCAAACATCACTGGCACCTCCCTGTCATCTCTGATTAAACCCTTAGAAATATGCAGGTACAAAGCTTTGCACCACTTTTGATAAAATAAGCAATATATTCGCTGACTGCTTTTGGCAGTATTAGATGATTTTTTTTTTTGTCCCTGTGCACACCTATTTGCAATATTCCATTTTAGTATTTGTTAATGTCTTGGCTGTGCAGGGACTAAATCAATTTGAGCTGATCTTTAAAAGCCAGCGCATCAGGGAGCACATTATCCTGATTTGCACTTCATTATGTGCACTGATGGGCAGTGCTGAACAATCACCTCCGCAGCTACACACCAGACCTCTGGCAACGTAGGCAAACGCAGGGCAAAGGAGAAAATGTGTGTGTGTGTGTGTGTGTGTGTATATGTGTGTGTGTGTGTGTGTGTGTTAAGGTGTGTGTGTAGGTGCAAATGTGCATGGTATCTGTCTTTGTGTATGTGTGTATGTGAGTGTGTGTGTGTGTGTGTGCAAACTGTATTTGATGATTCAGAGGTTGGGTAATTGCCTTTGACAAAGAAGATACAAAAAGGAATATGTGAGCCACAGTTGGTATTCTGATGTACTATGAAAAATGAAAAGGGAAAAAAAGTTATTGCTTAGAAACAGCAAAATACATTTTCAAAAATATTTGCTTTCCTGAAGTCTGTCATCTTTTCAGTCTACTTCCATTTCCTTAGGATTTGCTTTGGGACTCAGTACATGAAGGAATTCTGTTTTCTTTTAGATTTTGCTGATTGCTCATATTTGGCCATGGACTTTTTTTTTTTATCAGAAAATATAAGATAAAATTGCTTTTCAGGTTTCACCCGCCTTTAGCACTCCCTTGCTGTCAGTCTGTTCTGATACAAAACTAGCTTTTATTTGTCCCTCTCCCTATGGCCTCTAGCATTTACAAGTCGAACTCTCTGCTTATTGGACTAAAGAACTACAAATGACTATAAATCAGAGAATTTGTTTAGTCTCTTAGAAATCCAATGTTTAATCATTTCAGTATCAACATAATCTAAATGTTACATGCACGACAGAACTTCTACATCCATATCCCAAAAAGATGAAAGGAATTTCTAAGCCAGCAAACAGCCTCATGATGTCCTAAGTCAAAACTATATGTTTCATAGTTTGTGCACAACAGACAAAAGACAACAATATTAGTAGGCCAACCAAGTGGAGCTAGCCTGTATATGAATCCACTAATAGCAGTGCTGAGGCAACATATTTAAAAATGTTTGCATAATTGACAGTTGCATTCTTGCTGTGCTTTCCAAACATGGTGTGACTAAGAAAAGCTCTATTTCTAGTTAAGCTTTTCAGCATATAGGAGGAAAATCTTATTGACCACAATTTCATGCAATGACTTATAAACATTTGCATTCTGTAAGTTCAGCTAGCATTTCCATTTCAGAGACAATAGCCATCAATGACTTTCTTTAAAATGTATGCCCACAGCATGAACTTGTTCTGGCTGAGCATGGGAAACTGTGTGAGTTTCTATTTAGTCTGATAATGCTTACATTACATTTAACCTTTACATTAGTCATGTAGGTCTCTGTGGCAAATATAATATTAGAGCATGTTGTACTATACTTATTGACACTATACCCACACACACACACACGCACACACACACACACGCACACTGATCAATTCAGGGTACCTAAAATGCATTAATCATTGGTCATGCTATTATTAAGTAAGAGCAAATAATGATAAATACATTCCTGTAAGAACATGTGCTCTATAAAATAAGTGCTATGCTTTAGTTATGCTGTAACTTTGTTGGGGAAATGTTAGATGGATGTTTTTGGACATGGTGGCATTAGAAGAAACATCTCCTCTGTGTGAAATCACTCCTAACTTCAGGGTGTTTAATTCTTCACTCACAGTAACATTAATATGAAGGCCAGGGGCAGCTGTAGATTTTAACAAGGTATCCTACTTCATTTGCTACCATGTAGCACTTATTTGCTCCTGAGATGCCTTCCAGCACAGCTTACTTTCGACATATTTTGCTTTCCCTGCCACAAGATATTTACAGAGACTATTTCAGATTCCTCAAGGGTGGAACAGGTAAACTGTGAAAGTGCATTTGTAGCCTTTGGGTTCGTCTAATCCTCAAGTGCTTCCAAAGTAAATATACTTCAACTTGTGGTATGCTATCACCGTTTATAACGCTGATACTGAAATATCCATATGAAAAGACCTCATTAAACACCATAACATGTTATTTACATTTGGTTATTGGGTTTATCAGCTCCTTGACCTCTCTTATAACTGAAAAGCTTTTGTACATCAGGACTCTAAATAGCCTCTTTGAGGCTCTATTTTTTTTTTTTTTTTTCCCTACATCAAGTGAAAAGTCATTGTCTATGCAGGGTGCTTCAGAAGATCCTAGCAGACAGTGGATAATAGATTTTGGTTGTGGTCCAACTGGCACATCTGAGAATGGAATAGTTTCAGAATCTGAAAGGAATCTCAGCAGCATACCATTTAGCTTTCACCAGACACCGCGAATCATGTTTCATATCCGATTAATCTTTGTTGTTTGGGGTTGGCCCAAATCACACTTGAGAGATTTTGAGGTTTCAGAGTTGTTCGTTCATACATGGGCTGCCTTCATTAGAAAGGGCTTCAGCAGAATCTTGTCTCATTGTTACAGAATCAAACCTGCACAGGTAATAGACAGGAAACAGGCTGTTTACTTCTCAAAGGGGTAACCAGAGCTAAACTAGAGTCAAAGATTTAATGCTGACTGCTCTAGAAGTGAATTCTCTGAGTAAAACCCCAGCATAGTTCTATGAAATCTCATGCCACAAATATAACAAATGTCTGCTTGATGTTTGGCAAGATGACACTGCAGCAGATACTAAAGAATAACACATCCTCTTACTTGATTGCATATGTATTTCTTACTGGCTCTCCGGCTTGACCACATGGGGTCTTGTATATAAGCAGGGATAGCATGCTCAAACTCAGAGAAAAAGAATATATTGACCAGAACATTTGACAGTGAAATTGTCAACCAGTTATCAATAACAAAAATCTAAAGCAAAAAGAGGTTTCCAAGAAACCAACCCATGCTTTTCCCTGGTTCTAACTGCTACCAGACAGCATACTGACAGATGACATCTCAAGAGAGTTGAGAGAAACAGGAGAGGTTTGAAAAGTCTGGTCCCAAAGTGCCTGGGGTTTCTCTCCTCCCCCTTCTCACTCATGTCTCTGTTCTTGGATTTCATTCCTTCAAAGCTCTGACGCTCCTGGAGGTTGCTAAGGCCAGTAGCAAACAGTAAAAAAAAGGGGGGGGAGAATGCTAAACTTCGGCAAGAGTACCAGCATCTTCCACAAGGAGAGAAAACTCAGCTAGATTTCCACTGCATTGAGGATGCTTCAGCTTACATAGAAAATAAATAAATAAATAAATGAAAATTTAAAAAAAAAAAAAAACAACTTGTAATTTTTATTTATTTATTTATTTATTTATTTACTGGGGCAGAAACATCAGAGGAGCAGAAGACCATCAGTGCAAGCTCTGTTATCTGATGATTCTGGGATTACTGGACCTGACAAGAGCTCCCCCCTGAGCTGATCAAGGCTTAGCCACCCACTGCACTCTTTCCACAAGCTGCTGAGAGCTCTTCCCCAAATCATACGCTTACTAGGGAGAGATCAAGGCCAAACCCCAAAACAGGCTCAGTGCTACTTGTGGTCAGAATGAGGCCATTGCCTGGGTTGAAACACAGCTCAGCTCAGTTTGCACTCAGGGAACCTGCTTCTGTGTAATTTAAGGTGTATGATTCTTTTTTTTCTAAAGACCAGAGCAAAACATGATGTATATTTGATGTGTACTCTCTGTCACATGCTCTAATCTAGTCTGTGAGAGAGTAAAAAAAAACCTTTTGGGAAGTTCGTTTCACAAACTAGGACTCCAATTGTATGATTCAGGATAAAAATATGCTGTTATAGTATTGAACATACAAAACAATTTTGCTAAGCAGACATAAAAACAACCAACTCTGAATTCTCAGTATAAAAAGTTACAGTATTCAGCTGTGCTAGCAAGCACAAGATTTCACTTCTCTGTTGAAATGTCAGGTGTCTGGCTCTTGAACTCTAAGATCAAATGTCTGTAGTCAACATCACTGGTGTGAACAGCAGGATGAGAGCTCTGACCTTGGCCACATTCAGGCTTTTGTCACACCATTCTCAGCGAGTGACTCCCAATCAGCCACATACACACACACACAGGTCTTTTTTTTGCCTGAACTCATTATGTTACACAGCTCTGTGGATGCTAAGGACATCAGGGGTGATGGTTCAATGAAAAAAAAAAAAAAAAAAGACTCTTTAGTAACACCATGACAGGCATACATTGTCAGAAAGTGAATTTATAGGAGGAGAAGTATTAAAAATCATCATGAGGAAATGTGAGTGTAAAGATATTTGCTGCAGGCTGCTGCTGCTGCAGATTGCTTTGTGAGGGGAGCCTGTGTGCAGTGGCAAATCAAAACTACTGCTTGTGAACGAACAAGTTTCCCCCAGCGCGAAAATCGCTAATTACTTATTAATGGCTAGATGAAGAGAGTCTGTGCCTTCAAAGTAAACACGCGCGAGCGACCCCAGAGGGCGAGAGGGAAATTGGGAGGAATCGCTCAGTAAACTGTGATGGCAAGCTAATCAGGTCTAGAGGCTAACGTGCCCGCGAACACACAGAAAAAAAAAAAAAAAAGAAAAGAAAGAAAATTTTCATAACGAGGAATATTTCTATCAGTGCTCTGAAGTGCTGAAAAATACATGGAAAGAGAAATGAAAGAGGGATGGGCTGACGAGAGAGAGACATAAAAACTGAGAGGGAAAAAGTGAGCAAGTGAGTGAATAAAGTTAAAAAAATGAGTGTAAAAATCGAAAGGGAGAGTATCAATAGACCAAGTTTGTGACACTGCAGGATATCATTTAATAGTACAACAGAGGTTCATTAAAGTAATGAGAGTAGTCATTAACATCTAGGCACCTTTTACTCCTTCGTACAGTTAGGCTTAGTATATTGGTTTCAACATTTGAATAAACCAAGTCAAAGCAGGAGAGTACTCTGGGAAGACTTTCACAGGTTACTGTGTGATGTCAAGAATGTCCAAGAGGTGATGCAAACTGAAGTGAGACATACAAAATGAGTTTCATTCAGTACGGTTTAAAATCTGTGATATGCATTTTGCATGAGTGTCTATTATAAGAAATCAAAGAAGAGATCATTAATATCACAGTGTGAATAACAAATCGTTGTCTATAAGGTACAATTATTTATTCATATACATCAGTATTTACCCTTCAGGGATATGCAGAGGTCACTAAGATTATGTTATCAAAATTATAATACAGCAGGGGCTGTTTATATTTTGAAAGCATGATAATTTGTTCATGAGGAAAGCATGTATTTATTTGCATTATGAATGAGGTATGAATCCCATTTCAAACTGTTACTGCTCTCAAGAAACACTAATGAGGGAAGATTTATGGCAATTCAACCAACACAGAGAAGCACTGGCTAGACACATAGTTCAGAAACTGAAATCTGTGGTCTTAATCAGCAGTAGATACGGTGGTCAAATCTCCAGCGCTTCTGAAGAGGAAAGGACAGAGCAGAGCAAGGCTTAAGCTTATCCTGAGGATAACAATGAGATGGAGAGATTTTGCTCTGTGGGCCACCGGCGACCATAACCGCACGCACCACACAAACACACTCATACACACATACACAACCACGTCCAGGAATCCCTGCGAAACCCCCGTATCAGCAGCCTTCAGCTGGTTACTGCAAAAGGCCTGATCACTGCAACTTTGGAACAAAGCCCAAAAATAAGAACAGAACAGTGCCTATCACCAGGGGTGGTAAAGGGACTTGGAACAGTCACAAAGACATTTAGCCATCAAGCAGAGGTAATGGAAAAAGGAAACAAACCCTTTTAAGGATCTTATCATCAGACAGTCCAAACACAGGAACAGTGTTAAAGGAACTACAGAGAGGGGAGCACAGAGCTGAAAGCGCCAGTCTTAAAACTCCTGACAATATACATGGCTACTACTAAAGACCAGATTTTTCATTGATTTAAGCTCATCTGATAACCATATTAAAAGTTATTTCTGAAGTACAAAATGCTCTCAGAGGAACTAAAAATGGTTTCAAAAGAGAACAAAGGCGGCTTTGAGGTTCATTAATTCTGATTAGGATTCTTGATTTAACTGACATTCACATTCCAGAGGATCCCAGTTTGTAGACTACAGAATTTTAAAGAGAAGAGAAAATGTATATGATAAAAGGAGAAACAGCACTGCTTTTAATAAAGCAGGAATTCCAATAAATGTCTGCGGAGAGCAAACAGGGTTATATTAAGAGCACAGCACTTAACATTAATCATTACTCATGACTGAAAAAAAGCTATGATGTCAAGCTGCCTAATCTGAAAAACTGGCACTGCTCTTTGTCACTGTATATTTCTAGATGGAGGTCACTCATTCACCAAAGTGATTTACATCTCTCATGTGAGCAACCCATTGAATTTCATACTCATTTCTTATCCCTTGATATCACTTTGTTGGATCCGCCCTTTCTAATCTTAGTTCTAAAAGCACAATGAGTACAATAATACTTTTTACAAGTGACAGTTCCAATGACATTTCCAAGTTATAAATTCAAAAATACAGATATTTTTTAATTTAATCAGCTATGCATTATTCAATTCATCCTCAAGAAATGTTTAGATTTGAGTGGAGACAGTATATTTGTTTGGTCTAATTAACACTGAAGATAGCTGAGTGGAATATTCATATTTTTTCACAAATAAGCTAGTGTAATTATTAATTTATAATTATCTCTGTTTTGTATTTTATATTTCTCGCACCACAGCTGAAACTATCTACACTGATGTGAATTTGATATGAATTCATCTAGTAAACCAGGTATAAATGACTAGGTTATTGTGTGTTGAGTCTCAGCTCTAATCAGAGTTACTGTCTGGAGATTGATTTCTCACCTTAGGGTAAAGATTTCCACCAAAGAGAGGGTGGATGCAGCGAGGAAGGCAGATACAGTCTCCCTCTGTCTGATTGGCCTCGAGGGCACCATCACCACAAAATTACTGTCCAATCGCAGCTCAGACAGAGGTTGGTATAGACGCACACTACCAATCCTCCGCATCGGGGTAGGGCCAGAAAAGTATCCCATCGGCCCTTGTGGCTCAGAGCGGATCCCACTGGATTTACGGGAGTCCTCTGAATTGCACTCTCCAGTCTCGGTGGACTGAACCATATAGTACAGTTCCACGGGGGTGCCCTCAACCTGTTCTGGTACCTTCTGTCTGCCTGGCACCACACTAGGAGGGCTGAACCAGCTGGCGAGCGGCTCGAGCTCTGCGACGCACATTCCCAAGTTACCCCTAAGACGGCACGTGCCGCGCACCTCCTGAGTCTCATGGAAGGCGAACATCCTGATACAGGGCAGCCTGTCCACAGCACTGTAGTCATCCCAGTCCCGGCCAACGATGTAAAACAGAACCTGTACCTTTGGCCAGCTGGGGTGGATTCGCTCACTGATGATGAAGGTCTGGATCTTCCAGTTAAAGGTGAACAGAGGAGGTGATGATGAGGATGAAGAAGATATGGGGTTGCTAAAGAGACCAGGGCCAAGGAGCTCCATGGGAATAGGCTGAACCACAGAGAGCGGCCCATAGCTGGCATTAACAGACGGCATCCTCCTGGCCTGGTGAATGAAGAACAGTTCAGTGCGTGCCTGCAAGCTGGAGTTCCTCATGATGTCCTGATTGGCCTCCTTCAGGAAGAAAGTGGACTCTGCATTGAGTACTTGGTACTGGACTGGAAGATAGGCAGGCATGGAACCAAACCTCTGCAGGCCTTCCAGCAGGAGTCTACTGTCTATCACTATAAGACACAAAAAGAAAAAGAGAGGAAATCGATTACTTGTTTTGAATTATCATCACCATCATCATTTTAGACTGTCTTTCGCAATGCGCCCTGACCTAGATCTAAAGCTTTGCGCATAACGTGCAAATCGACCAGAAAAAAAAAAAGCCATTTTAAATAAAATCACCAAACCCTCCATGCATACTCTACTCCACAATCCCATTACAAACTGGCAGCACCCTCTTATCGACCCCTCTCCATTCGTGCCATGGCACTGCAGATATTTGGGCTGATGGAGGGTCCCGTGGGAACCCATCGATTTTGCGTCAAGGCCGCGGTACGTGCGAGAGAGATGGCGGAGATCCGGTGGCAGGCTGTTCCACTCACACACTCTCTGTTCTGACACCGGGCCACAACAGGAAAATGGTGATAAAGCATCTTGTTGGTCTGAAAGTATTACGTGTATTGTGTGTATTGTTTGAGTTGAATGGATGGATTGCTTAAACAGATGGATTGTCTGAAAGTGTTCAAACAGATGGATTGTCTGAAAGTCTTGCTTAAATTGCAGAATATGAACGACACTGTATTCATGCACCTAACGCATTCTGTTATGTCCGAAAGCGTGTCTTACAAAAAAGGAGGAGTTTAATCAACTCTTTACCTTTCTTGGAAGTCACAACAACATAAAAAAAATTACAACTGAATAAATTCAGAAAGAGGACATTGTTCAGAAGATCCATATAGAAAGAAGAAATTATAGTGCACACAGAAGATTGCCCTCAGGTTACTGAAATATCATCTACCATTCTATATTATGTAGAAGACATAACAGAAGGAGAATGCAGAGAGAGAGAAAGAGCCTCAGGAATTTATATAACATTATATTTATTTTGAGATTTCCATTCATTTATACATGTCAAATTTCCAACATAAATTCATTTTACGATCAAGGCATTCATCTTGTCCGTTTTCTTGGCAAGAGGTGCAGTTTCACATCATTTTGAAATGTAAATTGGAGCCTTTGGTCAAATTAGTCTGTGGTTTTTGACTTAAAGGGAATTGGTTTAACCTTGTAAAATTCTCTCATATCTGTCTGGTACAAGGAATCAAGACTACAATCAAAAGCATGGAATATATTTCAAACCACAGAATCTGAAGATGTCTTTAGATGAAAAAGCATTTTCTGTTTCTTTGACTCGAAATGCGTTTATGTTGTTGTTGTTTGTTGTGTGTTTATAGGTTTGGTTTTTTTTTCTTTTTCGTCTTGTTCAAATTTCCATGTCTTGCATTGGTCAACCTATTAAGTTCTTAGAGGTTGGAGTTGGAATTATAAGGAACAGTCGTACAATTCCATCAAAATTCATGATATTCTAAAACCAAGAGAGGTGCCCTCTGCATTTGCTAAACATATAAACTGCATTCAATAATAGGTCATCAAACAAACTGAAATGTATGTAACTCAATGTATTTCACATTATTTTATTCAGGTTTCATTTTAAGTCCTTTATCTCTAACGCTGAGTAAAATGTATTTATGCAAACAGTGTGTAAATTATGATTCCTCAGTGTTTTCTTCCCACTGCTTATTCCAAACCAACCCTATCCCAAATGTTTGCACATGAGAAAATGAGAGAAAATGAAGAAACTTTTGACAATATTCAATTCATCAGCGGCATCGTCTCATCACTAGCAGAGGAACAGATAGAATTCTATGTGAACCTATGCAAGTTTCACCAGTTGTATGAACAGGTCCCAATCTGTTCTTGATATTTAACACTATGGTACACATTTCCCCCATGTTAATTAATTAATCAAACAATAAGATTGGCCTTTGGAATGTGAATGGTGATGAATTACCCTCTTGTGAATTTCCCCTCAGTATCAAGTCTTAGGTGATATCCAATTAAATGTCAAACTTTGGCAGAAATGTTTCCAATTAGAAGCACATTTACTTAAGGTCACTTTGTTCTAGAAGGAGGTAATCAACAGATAGCCCATGAAATAGAAGTAGAAGAATATGACATGACCCATCAGATGAATCAGAGGCATGATGCTGTGTGCCAACTCTTGCAAGAATTATCTATCAGAACACTAAGTGATTATCACAGTTCTAGGTTAGCAATGGCCTCTCTTTTCTTAGTAGGTCCATCTCTGCCTGAGATGTCCTTTTTACCCTAAGATGGAGCCACACATGAGCGTGCCAGTTTGTGGCAATGGATATAATCAGTGCAGACTGATCAACATTTCTAAAGCCTGCTTTATAAGCAGAGTACAAGACATAAGTACATGCACAGACATAACACACACACACACACACACACGCAAACACACACACACACACACAAACTTACACACACACACCACAAAGATTATGTGTTTACATATATACAATTTGTATATACAGTAAATCATCCCAGTGCAGAGATAGTTCTTGTTTGTATTATGCTGGTCTTTAATATTGACATAATTAAATCCAGTCCCTGATGTCTGAGAGAGGAGAGATCTTGTAACTGAAGTGCATCTTTGTTTAAAATGGCTGCCTCTACTTCTGACATTGAGCAAGTACAGAGTGAGAGTCATCTAAGAAATTCAGATACAATTTATTTATTTTTTGTTCTGGACAATTTATTTCAAAATTCAATATTAAAGCAATTAATTATGATATTTAGCTTGTCATTCCAAACACACTGATGGGCACCTTTTTTTTTTTTTTTTTAATATAAATATATGTATAACTTTTCCTCAGAGAAGGCTGAGAGGCTCCATTTTTCTTTCAGCAACACTGAAAGCTTGTGGACAAATTCCCTTCTGAGAGTCTCTCTCTATTCTTTATCCATGATGTTACTGACAATAGAAATCCCAGTGGTTTGGGGCTTAATATGAAGGACATATGGCTTTTTGGATGTATTTATCAAAAACAGCTTTTTTTTTGCCTTTTTGTATCCTGTCTCTCTCCCACTGTTCTCTTGGCCAGTTCTCTCACATTTCTCTTCCCCATCGTCCACACAAGCTCTATACTGGTGTAGGCTACCAAATGTCTCCTCCAATACACTCACTCCAATGGACTCACCGGCTACTCCTTTTCATCAGACAGTGGAGGACTTTTTGGGGAAGCACAAAAACACACATTGAATTTCCCCTTATGTTCCCCAGATCTGCCCACCATCAATCTAGCAGCCTGACCAAACAGCGGGAGTCACTCTTGCAGCAGCAGGGAGACAACCCCTGCTGGTTCTCACTCGCCAATACTGCCAGTTGCGTCTGTGTATGTGCCCAGCCAAGCCAGAGGCACTGCAACTGGGATGCGAACCGGGGTCTCTGCAGTGGTGGGTTAGCATCTTTGCTGTGCCAGTCAAGTGTTAAAAAAAAAAAAACCCTGCTGTTGTTTTGATATGTCTTTGAATTTTTTTTTTTCCAAACTGCAGTGTGTATTAAGGAGGAATAGTGCCCGTGGAAAGGGGCATTGTAAATCAGGCAGTGACCTCTCCCGTCAGGACAGAAATGCTTCAACATAGGCTGGTGGTACTCACAAAAAAAAATATTTTTGTATTTTGGGGAGATTTATCTGGCCTTTTAAAGGCTTAAATGGATCTAAACCATGTCAAAAGAATGTAGCCCAAACCGTAATAGAGTCAACAAAACCATTTGTTATGAGAAACAAGAGCTTTGGGCAGGCAAGCATAGCTTTATTTTGGCATAAACGCCCACCACCACCCCCCATTCCACCCCACTCACACCCCAAACACACCCCACCCTTTCACACCCCACCCACAGAGTTCCCTGGAGTTCCTCGTTCAATAATCCCCTTTCTTTCAACATGACTCTGACTCTACTCTGACTCTACTCCACAAGATGCAATAGACAAATCCAATCAGGTCCACCTAGCACATTAATAAGATGGGCCAAAGGCAAGATAGAATGTCAGCTGCTTAATTGACTCAGTTAACTGATTAGCTTCTGTGGAAGTGCCTGCTTTCGACTTCCTTTGTACTGCTTGTTTTACTCAGGTGTTTCTTTTATTTTTGGCTGCTACCAGTATGTTCCTGGGTGCAACAGTACCTGCAGCCAGAGGTCTCTCGCCTTGAGGGTAAACTGGTTGAGTCAGGTTTCGGTAATAGTGAATGGAATTCCCTCAGGCTAGCATTCTCTCAACTGCCTAAATAAAAATCCATATAACCTCACAGTAAGTGACTCCGAGTAAGACTCTGGATAATGGCCAACCACCAAGCTAATAGATAATGATGGTAATCGCCCTAAGTGCTCAGGCAGCACACATTGACAAGGCCATCTTGCCTGGGTAGCCTTCAGTGTCTTGGGTTAATAAGATCACTCAAAGCCAAGAACCTGTACCCTATACATCTTTCAAATACGGCCAGATATTAAATAAAAGAATCAATAGGCAAAATTACATTTTTCACCTGGTTGAAAAATGATGGGAAACAGGACGTTTTGACCACAGATAGACAAATGTTTCCATGGCAATATCTTTTATACACACCGGCAAGAAGTTTCCAGCCTTTTTTTTTTTTTTTTTTTGCGCTTTTGTATGCATCTGTCTCTAAATGGAGCCGATAGCTTCCGTGTCATATTTTACATGTGTTTCCACTTATAGAGAACAAGGGCCCGGCCTCATTTCCCTCAGCCGACCAGGCATCAAATGCAAACCTGTGATTGCATCAGTATCAGTGAGTCGGGTTCTGAGCGTGCAAGCGTCAGCAGAGACAGATCTGTCGGGTGAGGGGAGGGGAAAAAAATGAAGCCAATCCCAAACGTTGTTAGACGCGAAACAGGCAGAGGAGAAAATGAAAAATTCCAAACCTCTGGGGAGAATGCCAATGACAGTCATATCTCTGAGCTATGATTTAGCATCTGCCTCATATTCAAATATATATATATTAAAAAAAATCACTCTAGTTTTACTGTTCATCATTATCCTCTGGAAAAAAAAAAATAATATTAATTTAAGGAGTTCAGGGAAAAGTCACGTTGTTATGAAGAAGATTTTTGGCTTTAATATCAACTAAAATGTGCCACTAATGTGACAGTACTTGAAATGGCTCATGAAAAATACCATATAAACTACATAAAATCATTTAGTTTTCTACATGGTTGTTGTTGTTGTTGGTAATGATCTTGCCACAAGCCACTTCAATTAAGTTCCAAAGGTAATTGCTTTTACACAGGATGTTCAAAATCCATCATCTTCGTGTTTTCCCATTTGAACATAATGCACTGAATGCAGAAGGAATTCTGAATGAACACTAATGGAAGGAGAGTTGTTTGGCATTAGTCATGCCTGGCTGCAAGAATCTCCAGTGTCTGCCCAGTATCTCTTTATCAAAACACCAGACGTGGTGCTGAAAAGCTCATTCTCCCTCGACGAGGTGACTGAACAAAGTGCAGAGCAGTACCAAGAACGGGGGGGAGGGGGGGGGGGAGGACACACAAGCATTCCACAGAGGACACGTTTGGGACCCGAATGAGATTTTTATGACTTTTCAAATCTTTTATATTGCCGGTAGAACCTGGGAGTGGTGTATTAGGGAGTTGAGGAACTGGAAACGAAGAACCGACTCAGAACAAGTGGCCTTCAATTTGGAGATGACATGGGGAGCTCTCTAACAGAACCAGATTTCAAAATTTGCTGAGTTGAGCAACCCTGCAGGTTAACCTCTCCACAGGCATAAAAGTGATGCTGGAACACTTTAAATTTACTGTAACAGGTCGTCCTATTTCATCACTGTACATCCAAAGTTTCACTATTCCCTAAAAAAAAATAACTTTCTTGGGTTCCCACTCACCTTATCTACACGCTCTGTTCTTCAGCCTGTTCTTTAACATAGACAATATATAGATACAGTACAGAAATATGGACACAGTGAAACAAAGGACGTGGTTAGATTATGGTTAGATTACTTGAGGTTGTGCTTAGAGAAATGTATTCATATGCCATGAATGACTTTATCCACAGGCATGTTGTAATAGGCAGGGACATTTCAAAATGAAATGAAAGAATGCCCTAAAAATTGAAAGAATGCAATCTTTGTTCACCGATAGGCGTGAGAAAAAAATTAATTCTGTAAAAACAGGGAAGTCAAATGAAGGCACCAAAAACTGAGATATGGCACCAATCACTAGGATCACGTCTTTTTCAAAGAAAATGGCCAGAATTGCTTACCTGCAGCACACAGCAAGAAGTCAGTGCAAACCCCTTCATTCACTCAAGCACAGGTTTTTAGCATAGAAAGCCATTACCACCCACCCCTGTCATTACACTAAATATGTGATTTGAGATTCAGACAGTGACTTCACCTTTAATTCTGAACACAGGAGGCCAGGATTCGATTCTGTTCTTGGTCTGGACTCAGTTAGACCTTTGTAATTGGCTACATTGATGTTGGAAATGAGGATGGTGCTTGGGCCCTTAGACCATTGACAAAGTCAGGTTAGCCAGTGCCTGAAGACAACAGAGAATTTAGTGACACATTGCCTCAGGGAACTGGCTATTCAAGTAAGGAAATTGATTAACATTAAGGCTTAGTGGAAAGTGCACCACCAGCATGACCAAAAAATATAGTGCATACCATACATTTTCTAAATAATAAAATTACATTTTTACATGTATATAACTACTTTGAATAATGAAACTGATTGACATAATAGACTATTCTATGGAATACATGGCATGCACTTTGACATTATGTTTCTTTCTGAGAATCAAATTCAAAAAGCCATTTTCTTTCTCTGTCTATGTAAGAAAGGTGAAAAGCACTCAACAGGACATAATGAAGGCTGCACATTCACACTAAAACCACAATGGCCAAAGAAGTATCCTTGACACAGTACTCAGCACCACTACAAATGGTGTCCGTTTGAATGAAATCATTGTGTAGGGTGACTATTTTACCAGTATTCAAACTGGTCCCCTACTTGGTGACTGAATACAACACTGTTCAGTTTATTTACTCAATTTTGTCAGTGTGAAATTGGTTAATTTATGCTTTTCTTGTACTTCAAGAAATTTCTGTGGAAAAAAAAGTGGAAAACTGAAGTACCATATTGATAACAATGGTTCCCATCTAGTTCCCATCTTTTCATTGTTGTTCCACAGAGAATGTTAAACAATAGATTATCTACACACGACTTATTGTCTCTGTCCAGCAGCTGACCACCACAGCAGAACAGAAAAAAAAAATAATAATTTTGTTGCGGCATATCCACAGCGTTGCCTCCAGCACCCATCAAGTTGTTACCATGGGCTGCATACCTCTGGGGTATATCCACCCACTGTATGGCATATGTTAGCCACTGCCTGGAACGCTGGGTCAACAGAGCAACATCCACAGTTCACTCATGCTGCAACCCACTCTTAGCACATACAGTCTGCATAACAGAGGGTGACAGATTCAGTTCTGTTCACGGCGAAAAGTTGTTTACCCAAGTATTTGATCAATCAAAAAGGAAAAAAAAAAAAAAAAGAAAAGAAATAAAAGTGCGCCAAAGGCACAACGTGTAACCGCGCGTGGCACGGCAGAGTTAGCCGAAGAAATGCGGAACTGGAGAAACCGTGTTGACCCAACATTCTGACACGCCTCCTCCTTCTGAGGAAAGCTGTCCTGTGGTTCGAATTGGACTCTCAAAGGCATATCAGCGCTGTCCTTGCGTATCATTAGGAGTTACCAATTGCAGATGAGTTCGTGAGCAGAGGAGTAAAGTGTGAAATGTGTGTATTTGCCAGTCAAGTTAGAGATAAACATCCTCACTCCCAGAACCTTAGCCTTGGTAGCCCTAAGGAATTCAGTATGGTCAAGATGAGAGAAGCTCACCTCTCAGACATGAAATGAACTCTGGGACTCTAGCGTGCTTGGCTCCAAGCTAAGACAAGCTATATCATTCAAGAGACACTGCCACAATGAAGTAAGACTCACTTTGTTTCAAAGTAAAATGTTCTTCCTGTCAAATTCACTCTGTTTCTTAGGATAGCCCTATCTCTCAGTTTCCCTTCCGCGAGACATTGTAAGTAACAGCAAAAAAAGTTTAGCCGGATAATTACCTCTCAGTGCCTCTGGTTTTGCTGAGAAAAAGCTTTTCAGAGACTTTCCCCCTTTTTTTATTGCAAGGCATAAAATAAGGAACCGCCTCGTAAAATGTCTCTATATGGCCACGGCATTCCTTAAAAACCTGTCTTTTCATGGAACATCAGTCCTACATGAAATATAGGGGCACTGTACCCAAGGTCATTGGCCAGATAGGTGACAGATAAATTTGCCTCAGAGATAGTCCAGCATGGCTTCTGTCCAAAGCTTTAACGCAAGGCGCTTTTGAATGTCGGTATTGAGAAAGTTTTTTTCTCTGGTGATTTCCCAAGCAACTCAAGTCAAAGAAGCGGCGCGATAAAATTTATTTACCGAGCGACAGCTGATGTTTATATAAAATAGGGAGTGCGTCTGTATGCAGTGAAAATTTTAAGAGGAATTGGACATCCTTATCTACGTTTCGTACCAGGGAGCTGACCCCTGGAGTCGGCTGTGAGAGGCAGGGGAAGATTTTGGAGGTGCAGAGGGGATTTATTTGTCGTATATTCTGGGTTGTGATTGCATGACAGCTTGTACGCATGCTGCTTTACATAACAGCACAATGGAAATAAACACAGAGTACAGAAATTACAGTACGTGTGACTCAACACACTGAAGCCACGGTTACAGTATGAAACTCAACTTCTTCTGAAGCGAATGTTGTGTTTGATGACTAATGGTCTTAGTAAACCCCAAAAAATGAACATTTATGTTTACCTTTGAAATGCAGTCTCTGAACTGACATATGTTTGACTCATATTTTCGCATCTTATTTTAGCATTTTATTTTCAGGTCAGAGACTTCGTATTACAACGAGCAGCAGCCTCCGTGTTAAGACAACTCGCTTTCGCGATAGTATCACTCTGTCTCACATCCGTAAAATCGTACACTCTTCACAACTTAATAATCAATGTCCACCAGTAGGTACTCAAGAGTTCTTTTTTTTGGTGCTTTTGTTTAATCGAGCAAACCCAAAGACGTGGAAAATCTACAAAGACATGGAAAATCTACAAAGACGTGGAAACGCTAACCTCTTTTGTTTCTGATTAAAAGCCGCGGCTCTTCCCCTCAGTCGGTTAAATAAGACGGCCTCTTAAGCTGTGGGAGCGGAGGAGGGGCGTGTGCTGCAGGGGAAAAGGAGGGGAAGGGAAGCTAGAGTGGGTGTACAAGTGGTACTACAATGGCACTACAAAGAGCAGCAAATGACTTCCAAAATGGTTTGAAAATGACAGTCCCTTATCAGGTAATAGCTCATCCTACAATAATCTGCCTCTATTCCAATTTTTTTTTTTTTCCTTCTGGGGAAAAGGATGCTTTGCAGAGGAAAAAAAAAAAAAAGAAACATGTGGTTCACGGTCTCTTACTCTCTCTCTCACCCGCGGTTCTGTATGGAGGAACAGAGGATAGAGACACAGAGAAGGGAGCAAGTGGCTGTGATCAAGATGACTGTTGTTGAGATGATATATTTCAGAATCTACTGACCCAGTTGCTTTGGGGGATTTTTTGTTTGTTTGTTTGTTTGTTTTGTTTTGTTTTGTTGTGGGGTTTTTTTTTTATTGTTGCTGCTTTCAGAGACACCGACTCCTGTTTCCTGGGGTGGCTGGAGATGCATTTAACACTCTAACAAGTGGATCAATAATTACAATTTATACTATCAAAACCAAAAAAAAGAACAAACAACAAATCCCTCCACTCAAAATTAATGATCTGTAAAGCTCAGACCACAAAAAAAGGGAGTGTTGGATATGTTTTCTGATCGATCAGCACAGGGACTCATCTCCAAACAAATCAATTTAAATGTGTCAAACAGCTTATCACAGTGATAGCCCTTTTCGGTGTTTCATAATCTCTATGACCAATCTTCTGTTTGTCTTATGACAACATCGTCAATGAGCTATCGAGTGTTTTACTGGAGTGAGAAGCATGTAATGTTGAGATGGGTGAAGCAATCTGCTCTGCTGGTGCTCTGGAAAAGGCAGGCCGTCTGCGCTGCAGTAGTAGTGAGCAGCTCTACTCATCTTATAGTTTTGCTTTCCCTCCCACACAACCAGGGCTTTTTTTTTTTATCTCCTGTTCCTCTGCCTCTCTCTCACATGAAGTCTTCCATCTCTCTCTCTCTCTCTCTCCCATTGGCCTCTCTGATTTCTCTCTCTCTCTCTCTCTCTCTCTCTCTCTATGCCTCAGTCTATCTCTCTGTCCTTTGCCTAGCTCACTTCTCTTCTCTTCTCCTCTCATCTCTCTCTCTCTCTCTCCCTCTCTCACCATGCCTCAGTCACTTCCTATGTCTTTGCTTTGCTCACATCTCTTCATATTCTCTCTCTCTCTCTCTCTCTCTCTCTCTCTCTCTCTCTTGCTCTCTGTTCTCACTATGTTGTCTGTGAGGGTCTTTTCAGTAAGGCCTTGTTCCTTCTCCTGTCATCCCAAACTCTCTCCTTGTCCAAATTCACTACTGTTCCTTTTCACTTAACTCCAGCAGCTCAAGGATGGATGAAATTTTTTTTTCCCCTTTTTTTTTTTTTTTGTTGCTGTTGTTTTGGCACACTGTGGTATACATGGGGTTTGTTACAAACACAGTGTGTACTGCATGCAAATCTGTGCACTACCCCCCCCCCTCTAACATAAGCATCTGGGTGTATACAACAGAGACTTCACAGTTCAGCACCAACACTAACCCCCCCCCCCCCCCCCCCCCCCACCCATCCGCTTCCACCGTAACGCTGACAACTCTGGCTCTTTCCCTCGCTCAGGAAGTGAAATGAGCAAAGGACATATAATAAAATCAGCCCCCATGCATGGCATGGTTGACACACCAGCAGGCACGCATCTCACTGCGTGCAAAATTTCATTGCTGTAACTGTGATGTGTGAGGGAAAGAGAATTTTTTTTTTTTTTTTACTCACTTTTTTTGTTAAGTGCATTGTTCACTGACATACATATCTTTCACTCACTGAAAAAAAGCACTAACAATGAGCCCAAGTTTTTGAAAGATATAAAAACCACCAATTTACTGTCAGTGTCCAAACATGACACTCGTTCCATTGTTGGCTGTCAAGTGTTCGTACGTCATTCTTTTGTGTAACGCTACACTTGGGTTTACATTACGAATGGAAGAGTGTGTAAGAGAAAACTGCGTTGACAGAGCATTTAACTCCTCCAAATCCTTCACTTCCTGCCCGTGTAAAATATTGTATTCAGTTATTTTGTGCAGCAACTACCTCGTACTGCTGGAAGGCAAAAAACTACATAATGAGTAGAGTTGTCCGTGTCAACCATAGACGATTGAATGTATGGCTTGCAGCTGAGTCATTGATGCAAATGTCAAAGGATAAGTGGATTAGAGTCCAACAACTTTGTCTCAGATTAAAGGAAGGAGATTGCAAAAAGAAGAAAAACTTGCGGAATTCAAATGAGATTCACAGTTGGTAACTTGACTCTGTGCACTTGTTACGATCTCCCACTAAACAGTACTTTCTGGTCCTGTCATAAAGTATGATTTGAATCCAAGAACTACTTTGAAATGAGTTTAAATGAGTTAAATGAGCAGTAAAAAACCTAATGGGATTCTATCGCGGTTGGTATCTTGACTCCATGAGCACTCGTGGCTAAAATTCCAAAGGTTCTCTCAGTATTTCAGTAACTTCAGTTCGTGACACATCAGATATAAGACCAACAAGCCTCTGTGGATTCAAATGGCTTTTCAAATAGCCTAACTGAGGCTCCCAGAAGTTTTATGTCAGGATATTTCATCATATCTCCATGTTTCATATTGTTATTTTATAATATCATTATTACATTTATCAGGGAAGGCCTCCCTTAACATTACCAGAACCCTCTCTCTCAAAAACTCTCTGTTCCAATAATATTTAGATCTCTACCGTATTTAGTTTAAGGTGCTCGAATCAGGGTAATGAATGAGCTACAAGTTCAGAGCTTTAATGCATACACATATATATCTCCACACATTAACACACACACACACGCACACACACACACACACACACACACACGCACGCACACACTGGGGGGGGGAGGGCGAGCAAACACAAATACACAAACTCAGTGTGAGTGGACAGAGCACACTGTGCATGTCTTCCACACATCCCATAACTGGCTTAATGAGCACTAAGAACCCACAGGAATCACATCAACTCAGCAAATGCTGGTGCAGCAGTGCACTCTGACACTTTAATGCCAGTCACTACTCACATCTATCAGTTTTCCCACTGCCTGCAGCAACACCTCAGGGAGCCTGCAGTCTGAGTCTTCAAGCTTACGGATGCCCTAAACCACAACTGAGCTAAAAACACAACTCCCATCCTTAGCCTGTCAATCTCTGCCACTCTCCTGTTCATTCCGCTCATCACACTCATTAAATGCTACAGCAGTTCCCTCGCTCCATGGTCACTGTCACACTCACCCAATCTTCTTACAGTCAATATTTACAGGAGACCACAAGCAGCCAAGCTGCAGCCAAAGTCAACCATTTGCAAGCGGCGGCTGCTTGGCTAATTGGGTACATTCGTCTTTCATTTAGAGCTGATTGAAGTGCAGGAGCGGATCCAGAGGCCCGTCGGCCCTTCATCACCGAGGCAGTTTCTCCTGCCAACACTGAGAAGTGGAGGCCTTAAGAGAGAACAGCTTTTGATTCTTTAGATATTTTGGAAGCTTTATTTTGTGTGTGTGTGTGTGTGTGTGTGTGTGTGTGTGTGTGTGCTTGTTGAAGGATCTGAATTAAAGGAAAATTTAAGGAACGTCTGTAAGAGTGAAGTTAAAGCCTCGGTATTCAAACTAAAGAAGAGTCGCCCTGAATGATCTTACTGTTAGAGATTGACAAGATCATTCAGACACACAGACACAGTGCACGTCTGATGGACGTACTTAAACTTGGACAAGAAATGGATGTTAACATCACTCAATGTCCCAAAAAACAGACAGTTTAATGTGTGCCACACATTCACTCAGTGTAGGACATATTGTCTGCCACCTGTTGCATTTCCATGATTAAAAATAAATAAATAAATATATATATATATATAATTAAAAAAAAACAAACATCCGTTTTAGATGAAAACTAATTTAGATTCAAACTAGACAAGTAATTACCCAACCTGTTTGGTGCCATTTTAATCTTTGTCCAAAGAATAAATAAATGTTTTTCATGTCGTCATGTATTTATTCTCTGGAATATTCAGTCAGTGTTATTTTTCATTTTCATAAAGAAACAGAAAAAAAATGACATGTGAGATCTGCTTGAGAATTATCCAGAAAATAGTAATAAATGACCCTGTTTGTGACATTAAAAGTGTAAATATGAAACTAATGGGGTAAATTGACAATTAAACAACCAGTGTAATTAAAGTGTGGAATTGCACATCTCAAGAATGACACGAGCACACTGAGCATGATTCACATAATTGGCCTTCATTATCTAAAAAATAATCGCAGTCAGAGAAAAAGGATATGGATTGGTGAGTGAAAAGACGTGGAGAGAGAGAGAGAGAACACATAATAGACTTTGAAGAGAAAACAACTCTTTTATTATTAGCTCTGTTTTTCATGTTTGTTCTAGGCACCTATTTGTATCCTGATCTACGAGTCAGTCTGTGTCAAGGTCAGAGCCTTTGACGACGATACAATTTCTAAATAAATTGGGGGGACAAAAGCGTCTGAAAAGAACAAAAGGGGGGGAGAATTATAAGCGTGGGATAACCGGGGGCATAAATGTTACCACGATTGTTGGAGTGGACACAAGAGCCCAAAAAGATTTTTTTTTTTTAAATATATAAAAGTAGTCTGGAGTGAATATTACCAGGAGACCACATTATGATGGTCTTTTTTTTATTATTATTATTCAGATGGGATGAATCACTATCAAAAAACACAGCAATACATCCAAATCCAAAATTTCATGGCGTTATAAACTTCATTCTTCTTCTTCTTCTTCTTCTTCTTCTTCTTCTTCTTCTTCTTCTTCTTCTTCCGCCTCCTCTTCCTCTTTTTGTTTGAAATACAGGAAGAATAAATCCAATACCAACATGAGATACTGATTTCATAAAACTTCGTCTTCATAAAACTGAACTCCTACATTTTCTTTCATAGAATATGTAGCCTATTTTGACAAAGCTGGTGGGAGCTGGGGTCTGTTAGTATTTGCTCAAAAGGAATCCAGTACTGCAGTATTCCTGGACTGTATGGTCAAGAAATAACCAAGCTCCATGTTTCCCAGCCTTGTGTCTGACAGGGTTAGATCATCTATTTCAGATTGGGGGTACACAGTGGGCCATTTTCCATCTGCTGATCACTGCTTGTGAGTCCATATGACAGAGAGTCCAAGACATGTTTATTAAGAGATTTTTTTTTCTTTTTTTTTTTTTTGCTGTGTGCATGGGGGGCTGAAATTGGCATGCACAGAAACCTGGATGGATTCTGCACAGTTAATTAAGATAAAACGATTCAATTCTGCAAAGATTGAGCTCCGATTGGGCCCAAGCTGCTCATGGTGGTTGCTCTGATTAGGCACCAGCAAATGTGTTCACTGAGATTTTGATGCGAGACAATATTCCCGTTTTCAATTACACACACGAACACCTCCCAACTACCAAAACTGACTCATTTGCATGATTGAAATATAATTACTGAATGATGAAAAAACACAACTCTGTTTTGCTTGCTGTAACAATTGTTTTCATTTCCCTCCTATTTTTTGTTGATAGTGAAAGTTTCTTTTTTTTTTTCTTTCCCTAAGCTTTATTTTAGTCAAATCAAATCTTAACAAGCTGACTCAAGGTCGTTTGTATGAGAACCGAATAAATCACAAGAGATTACAGTGTGACACTAAAACACAGTCCACCTGTGAAATTATTACTCCATAAGTTAAAAAAAAAACATCAACTGAAAAACAACACCAAAAAACATCTTTTGAAGTTAGTAGCAGATGCCATCCCTCGCTCTCTCTCTCTCTCTCTCTCTCTCTCTCTCTCTCTTTCTCTCTTTCTTTCTCTCCTCTGAACAAATTCAATCAGACAAACACACACACACACACACATGCACATACACACATACATACGTAGCCGTACAATTTCTTGTATAAGATCTAATCCGTAAAAGCGAAACAGTAAATAAAGGTTTTATGAATATGCATACAGTCCCAGGAGATGCATGATGTTCACTGCGTTCTTTTTTTTTTTTTGGTCACTTTTTCAAGGGTATACAAATACAACTCTCCTTTTCTCTCTCTCTCTCTCTCTCTCTCTCTCTCTCTCTCTCCTCCTCCTCCTCTCTCTCTGTGTATCTGTGTGTGCGTGTTTGTGTGTGCACTTTATTGTCGTGAGCATATCAGTGAACAAGATGCTCTAATTCAGCCATGTACAGCCTACAGTGTAACTACTGTATAACTTGACTCCCCTAACCCTTTGATTACAATTATAGTCAGTCGGTTCAAATTAATAGTCCAATCACTAACAGTAACTTGTAATTAACCGCTAATACCCAATTAACATCTCTCACACTCAGTCACACTGCGTGATTTATTAATGTAGTTGAATTGAAGTATATCCTTCATGCTTCTGTGGGCCACCCTTGTTCTCTCGATGTGTTAGTTTTACACTGCACCTTCATTTTACAATATAGTGTTCATTTTTGCTGTAAATCTTTTTTTTTCAGTTTCTCTCTTTTTATTTTTCTCTTAAGTTTTTATTTTTCTTCTCAACTTAATCTATGCTTTTGTGATTTTTGTCCTAGAAGCTTTGGGTTATTGAGTTTAAATCGTGTGATATGAATATGTTTAGAATATTTTTACTCTTTGAAAGAGTAGCTCTTTCCTCCAGCTTATGACAAACCTTATACAGTCAAACCTGCAGCATATCTGCCTGTCTGTGTGCCTTTCTGATCACTGGGGGACCACAGAGTTGTGGTGGGACCAGTTCCCCTTGGGACAGCCTGTCACACCCTGACTCCTTCTCTCCTCCACATGCCTGCCGCTGGTGCATTTCAATGGTCAGTGGAGCCTTCTCAAAGTCGCCTCTTCAAAAAGCACATTACACATGCAGTAAATGAAAATATCCAGTCTATATCGATATCTATCTATCTATCTATCTATCTATACATATATGTGTGTATATGTATATGTATATGTATATGTATATGTGTGTGTGTGTGTGTGTGTGTGTGTGTGTGTATATATATATATATATATATATATATCAACAATTGTACCTCCACTGTCACTCTAACTGCAGTATTCTGAGTCTTTGGTTCTCTATTCTAGTCAAGCCCAGCACCTGGTTCAATCAATCGAGGGTTTGATAATTAGTTGGACTGGAAGTGAGATCCACTGTGTTAAGTGTTCCCAATGAATGCCAGTGAACTGCACTGTTGAGTTAATGCCATGTCAAGTGGTTGAAGAACAGCTTGGTAAACAAGGAACAAGTCTCTTTTTTTAAAAAGGTTTTTTTTTTTCTTGCATCATTTTCCTGACAAAGGTTTAGGCTCACTGTGAAGAAGTCAGACCTCATTTTGAAGATTATTTTATCAGAGAGAGAGAGAGAGAGAGAGGGAGAACGAAAGAGAGAGAAAGAGACAAGTCTTTGACACTGGAATTTCACAATAATGCAGAGACACCCTGCATGAAATTTTTCAGTTGAATAGACTTTGCCCACAGCTGATCTTGAAGTAAGAAACAGTGGTCTCACAGCCCTGCCTGCAGCTCTTCAGCCTTGCATACTGCTCATTGTGAGATTACTTTTAAAACAGTCTTAGTATATTTTGTATCATAATACAAAAGCCCGATTGTAGACAGGCAAGGTACACTGCTCTGCTTCTCTCTTAAAAAGGGCTTTGCTCTTCCAATTCTCTGTAAAGCAAGGCTGTGAACTGACTGTAAACTTATTACATTACATTTATGTAAATTTACCAAATGAACTAAATTTTGAACCACCCGTCAAAATATTCCATAACAACATGAAGCCTAAAAATCTATTATTTTCCTTGAAATGAATAGATATATGAACAGTCAGAATACTGCTGCTATTTTGTCCCTGTCATTGAGCGCACACACACACACACACACACACACACACGATGTACACGCATGCAATGCATTGACTAACAAGAGCATAAGCATAGGGAGGTCAGTGAGAGTGCCTACATTTGTACACATACTCCTGTTAGTTCATGCATTGAATGAGCATTGTTTCTGTGTGTGTGTGTGTGTGTGTGTGTGTGTGTGTGTGTGTGTGTGTGTGTGCCCAGCTTTTGTCTTAATCGTGCTGACACCAACAAAAATGATTCAACAATAATCAATGTTTGACATCATCAGCAGTAAGTAATGTCTTCAATAATCAATCACTTCACACACACACACACACACACACACACATATATATATATATATATATATCTCAAACTTTAATACATTTGATATATATATATATCAAACTTTCATACATTTTCTGATGTAGATTTAGTTGATAACATGATGTATTGTTTTAAGGCTTGAGACAGAATAGTTCAACATAAAGAAGAAGTAAGATAAGTGATATAAATGAAGTACTCATTAACAGTGTTCTTTTCTCAATCAGCTCGTCATGGTATGTGGTAAAATGAACAAATCTGGGAGAAGAACACACATTTGGCTGAAGTATAGACATCTGGCTGAAGTATACACATCTGCAGCTGATGATTTAAGGTATCAGTAATGTGTTGATTATTTGAGGAGAGGAAGTAAAAATACCTAGCCCCATTGTTGTTTGATATTAAAAGTAATATTTTCCATATGTTATTTCTCCCAAAAAGTGAGTATTATCAGCACAGCTCCAACACTTGACAGCACATCAAGATAGAAATGTACAATCTGTCAACCCAACACTCCCCCAAAACACTACCTTCAGATATCATCAATATTTAGACAGTTCTGATCCACAACATGTAATTTTGCATATCACCCAACCTTTGTCTAATCATTAAAGTCTCATAAACATTCACAGTTTGTAGTAGGCTACTCAACTCCACTGACAGCTGTTGAGTCAGTCTATAATAAATCTGTTCTTCCATGTATTTCGCTGTTTAAACATAACATGGAAGGTAATTTAAAAAAGCCACAGGGAACTGTTCTGATTAACATCCATGTCAAAAAGTTATTTATGCGGAGGTATTAGAAGAACCCAGAAATGAGCTCATTTGATAACTTTATCATATACACGGTCAAGGATTCAGATGTAGATCTTGTTGGTTAAACTCACTGAGGTATAAACTGACAAGATTGGCATGTGAAATGGGTTTGATCATGTTTGACATAAGAATGAGAGAAAGCACTAATTACCCCTGAACATGCCCAGAATATCACACTATGAAGTCAACACTTGCAAAGCAAAGCTAAATCCTAGAACCTCTCCAACGAAATGGCATATACAGAATAGGATTAAGGATTTGTTGTCTTTTGGAAAGTATGTGAGACTGATATGAGGTAAAAAAAAAAAAAAAAAAACAGAATGTAACTAATGTTGACAGTTATTAAAAACTGCTCCTTCATATTTTACAGTCAAGGACATCCCATATCCCAAAAATGAATGTGTACCTTCCCCATCGCTTAGTATGGATAAAGACAAGTGTCTCCCTGCCCGACACAGACCTGCCAGCCTCCTGAGAGGCCAAAGTGCTGCATTTATGGAGATTACACACACTCATGGAGAGAGCCCAATTACCTGCAGCAAATGCACCGCTGTGCAACCCCGAACCCACCACAGCCGACAGCGAAACAAAAGGGATTTTATGCCTCAATTTAGAATCCACAGGCTTTGGCATGGTCTCCACGCTCTCTATGTGGGTCCTTTTTAAAATGTGATTTCTTTTCAGTATTTTTTTTTTTAAAACAGACTTGAAGCCGGCCACAAGCAGAAGAACCCTGTTGTTAAATGCCGCTTCTGGGGGTCGTAAAGTCTTCATGTGGCTTAATGAGAGGGGCAGAGAACTGTTGTATTAAGGAGGTCGGATTTCAAACGTACAGATCAGACAAACACAGAGAATAAAAAAAAAAAAAAAAAAGAATTGGGCGGACAAATCAAACATAAAAGGTTTGGAGACCCAAATAGCACCTGAGGCCAAGGCGGCATAGGAGAAATATTGAATAAATATCTGAATTCCACTGATTGGAAGAAAGTTCCTGACCCTTGTGGGTTTACTGACGACAAACAACAAAAGGGGGGGGGGGGGGGGGGGGGCGGCTGCTGACTGAAAAAGGGAATCATGATACACTGACCATGAGGAAGCCAGGGAGGGAGCAGCTGGAAAAGGAAATTGCCTCCTCGGTGTTTGGTGAGATGAGCATTGCCTCGGCTGCTTTATCTGTCGGTTGTAATATAAGGGAGAGGCAAAAAGGGGCAGACCAGCAATTCGCTTCCATTTAGATGTACCCAGCTGAAATTCAGCTGTACCACCGGTAACTCCTGTTAATTAAATTCAAGTGTGAGGTGAAGGGCAGGGAGGAGGGTCAGGAAGGAGGTGGGTTGGGGGGCCAAGGAGGTGGGAGATTGGGGTTGGGGGGGGGGGTGGAGAGCGAGAAGAGCGAGGAGCAGTATGATCTTATCAGAGAGCACAAACCATGCACCAAAGAAGAATAATGTAAATGCTGCAAAGGTCAGCAGGATTTCCCAAAGATTGCAGCCCATCTCTCTCTCTCTCTCTCTCTCTCTCTCTCTCTCTGCCATGGCCCTTAAGTATATCAACAGGGACCGGTGGAGGGTATAAAGGGAATCGTAGATGAGTAGCTGGATGAAGCTCCTTATTTTTAAATGATGGATTGAGCCTTCGCAATTTCTTAAAATAAATTACACAAGTTTGACATGGTAGCACCAAATGCACTAATACACGTATGCCTATAGGCAAAAATGTGTGCAAGAACACATACACACTCACACACACCAACCTGGACTACAGTACACAGATGGAAACTCAAGATACAGTGCCCTAAAAACACAAGGTGAATAATTTCTATTTTCATTTACAGATGTAATCTGCTTTCTGGCAAATTGCAATTTTCTGATGATTCAGCCAGTATCTGCCAGAAGAAAAGCACTAAAATTAATACCATTTTCCAAGTCCAGAAATATGAAATTTGCTACGCCCTGTTTCTAAAAGTATAAATTATGAACAGAACTCAGAACTCACTGGAGTTGTGCGATTTTCCCTCTCAGCATCTTGCATCACCTATCACATCATAATAACTCAGGACAACAAAGGGCTTTGAGAAGAAACCCAACAAAAAGTACACTGCAATACATAGGACATCTTCGTAAAAACACTCAAGGGAAAATGAGCTCATTTTAGAGTGATTATTAATTTTGCGAATTTTAATAGGAAAAATCATTTTCCTAACAGCTTAAGGAGAAAGAGCCAGAGGCATCATTGACTTCCCCAAGGACATGTCGCTGAAAATTAGAGGACAACATTAAAACTGAACAAGACCGTCATGGGAGTTGGAACTTCAAATCCTGTTCTTTTTAATATTGTTTATATCTCTACAATTTTCTCAGTAATATGCTAATGGGTCGCAAACGCTACACCTCTTAATGTTGTTTATTTTGAGCTTTGAAAATGTTTATTTATCTTTGTAAACTGAATCACTGAACTGGGAAAATTTTCAGTAAGCCTGAACTGAAGATACAACATTTTGAAAAAAAAGAAAAAGAAAAGAAAAAGAAAAAGATGTCATGGCTAGTATCCCAGAAGAGGAAACAAAGTGTTTGGGTTTTTTTTTTTTTTTTGTGCCTATCTATCAAAACATCTCAAACTTTAATTCATCATCTGGCCTTATGGACCCACACACATTTGACCTCACAGTCTCCTCTATGGTTAAAACAGTACTAACTTTGATATGGTACCGCTGTTAGAAAAGTGACACACCATCTCAGACACACCATCGGGCATTCTGCCCAAGGTTTCTTAACACTAAAGCAAAGTGGTTTCATTTGTTTCGCAAAGAAAGAGGGGAAGACTGACTCTATATGCCACCGCATTCCCTGAATGATGAATGTGGATTTTTTTTTTTTCTTTTAAACTTGTAACGCGAGCAGATATGTCAAAGTGTTTGTGCCCAATTCAGTAGGGAGTTGGATGGAGAGACGGGAGCCGAAGTCTCTTCTGAGAATAAGGTTGTCAGCAGGGGAGAGGAGAGATCTGATCTCCCTTCTTCACTCCTGCATGGCTCTGAGTAACGCATCAGGAAGTGGGAGATGGGTGGTAAGTTGTTTGACTAATGCTCTGTTAGCTATGGTAATATGTCCAGACCGCCTACTGCGCCAGCGCCCGTCTCGTTAGCTCTGATGTTGTCTTCTGTCAGTGATGAGTTGCGCGGGGATGAGCCCGCCAACATCCCAACCCTATCCTGAGGAGATGCGTTCTCTATTCCCACCGGTCCAAGCGCGCTGTCGGGAGTCCGCGCACCGTTCCGTGATGATGTATGCACGATCTCCGCACCTTCTCCAGGCAAGATACTGCCACATACATGTGCTGACATTAGTTAAAAAGTAAATTGCTGGAAAGAAAGTGCTCTTCTCAAGAAGGGGTTCAAAGTCTGAAAAGTAGGTAACGTTATGTCAAATTCCAGGATTCTGTTTAAAGTGAACATATATCTCCTGATACTTAAGATGTTACTTCATAGATAGGCAATACATTTTTTACACGCATGTCATGAAAAAATAAAGAGTGTGCAAGAGAAAGAAAAAAAGGCAGTTGTTCGAGAGGACTGGATAGTAAGGAAAATGTTAATTGAGACCAAAAACTAGAAAGTCAAACTGCAGATGGCATACGCTAGCAGTTAACGCCACAGTGAGCACAAGATAGCACAATATAAATTGATTAGGAAAGAATAACTGTAGAAAATACAGGCGTGATCTATTAACCAAACATGTAGTTTGACACTTTTGGGAGATGCATAGACATTATGACAGCTCTCAGCAACAGCACACCCATTCATAAAAACACACCTTGTCTAAATGATAATTCAACAAGTACTACAAAGTACATCAGAGGTTACCAAAATTCATACATTTTACAGAACATGTTTATACACAACAGGCTGTCGGATAGATAAAGACATATTTTCAAAATATCTAAGATATCTGAAACATCAAACCCCTAATGTTTACTCATAGAAGAAAGAAGAAAGTCGTGCAATATGACAGTCCTTCATTGTGAGAAAGGTAATTACGACTCTCTCCTCTCCATAGCCAGAGATCAGTGAGACGTAGACAGACAGCTCTTGTAATCACTCTTAATAGCCTTGTTGTTTGTGTGAGTGTGCGTGGTAATGATGCTGGCAATCTATCCGGCTCACTGGGGAGGTGCTATTGTTTCACTGTCTTATTGCCTTTACACTGGCAATACAACAGGTGCCTACCAAAGGTTCATAGCACAGCAGTGCAATAAATTACTTCTCTACGTGCATTTATTTTGGCAGAGGGCGGGGTTACATTTGATACTCATCATATATACAAAGCTTGGTGATTTAATCACACCCTGAGTGGAAAAGCAGGATGTAATTGATTTGAGGTAAGCCAATCAGAGTAATGTACTAACCCTCTTTTAAGATTCCCTGTTTATGACCCCCCATGCCCACATTATGAACCCAATAAAGTGCCTCAGTATAGGACGTAGTGCTGTTTACTAAATTACTGATGAGAGGCCCTTTGCAACGTGTGCATTGTATCCTGTTGTTTTATATGCTACCTTTTCATGTATAGCATCTCTGTATAATGAAGTTGGCTCACTAAGGGTTTCAGTATAATGCACATCTAATCTAATGCATTCTGCTGTTTATTGGGCTTTTCAGAACAGTAAATGTTTGTTCTTAAAAGAGCTCACCAGAGTAGATAAATAAAACCAACCCACAAAATGTCCATGCAGCAGGAAACGGGCACTCAGTTGAAAGAAGCTGATTCAAGCCACGGAGAAAATAATGCACACACTGATTTAATTTATTCTGTCTCAGAAATGACATAATGATGCTGTCCAGATGTATTAATGACTCCTCTGACAACAAAGTGACAGTCCTTAACTAGCAATTTTTACTGTTAATATATTATTTAAGGTGATTCTGTGATTTGATGGCCTGGCTTGTGCAAGGGCTAATGTATACAGAGAAAGACCCCCTGCCTAAGACCACTGAGACGCTTCTGGTGTCATAACGCCCATTCTAATGATACAATACCCAGAACACAATCCGGTAACTGAATGCTTCAACAGAGTACAGCAGTTTCTCATTCACATCAGACAGTATCTGGATACATGAGAAAAAGAGTGTCCTTAACAAAAAAAAGATATATTGGATTAACGGAGCTTTTGTGGTGCTGAGGATGAAGCACACCAAATTCAATGTTCACCTGAATACTGCTGTCTATGACACTTTTCACAATAAAGTAATTTCAAGAATGGTTTCTAAGAGGTCTTGGTTTCTATTAGGTCCTTTGCATCCATTTTATCAGATCTACTGTTCTGCCTCTCAAGACCACCAATGTATTTCTCTAGCCTTATAACAGCTCATACAGCAATTGTGGAATGACAGATTTTTTTTTTTTTCATTCTCTCTTCAATCCATGCTGATTTACTGCACAAGGAAGATGATGAGGATCTTTTGCTAAAGGGCATTTGATAATCTCCTCTGGCAATCCTTCAGAAGGATTGAGTGTAAGATCATGACCAGTCTCATTAATATAACTATAACAGGGGAGTGAATACAAGCTTTCTCACTGTCAGATTCATAGAACTATAACTAATGTGCTTGTTCTGCTACATCGATGTAATTTGGAAACTGAAGATCTAATCTAATAATCAAGCAGATCGAATAATTAAGATCTGTTTGATCCCTTCAAATCAAATATTGTTTAATAATTTATTTGTTCTGAGAGCACGTTCAGTCTGCTTCACCCGAGAGCAGCTCTGGTTTCTGAATTTAAGAGGAACACACAGTTGCACCTCTTAAACGAAATTATTGTCCACAGAGGTGGACAGTAGGGAAAAAAATGTTCAGTGATGTGACAGTTTAAAAAGACATGTCATGAACTGTTGTCAGAAAGATATTAATTATGGCCGACTCACCTTTACAAAAGACCATCAAGATGAGACCGAATGCACTGAACCGCGACATCTTTCCCCTTCGGAAGTTTGACAGGGATGAAGTGATCAACGGGACAGGTCAGGGGGCCACCAGATTCTGCAATCACCTCTATAAGCGAGCAGTAATGATTTCGTAGGCTGAAAAGTCTTGTGTTCTTTGGCCAAAAGCCCACTGATAATTCAAATCCAAATGTATTAGATTTTATCTCGCCTGTATCTGACAAAAACGTAAACAAACAAAAAGTGGGATGTAAAATGTGAAATGAATATTCACCCTGTTCGGTCTCATGTTTTGACTCTGAAGAGTTCTGAGTTCTCTACAGCCATTGAGATTAAAAGACTCGTCCTAAAAGGAGGTGAACGGCTGAAAAACGAGCATGAGGCACAAGAAAAGGGGGAAACTAATCGAACTGAAAATAAGTAGTCCTTCCTCCTTTATGTGCGGTGATATCGTACCTCCAGGATTCCGAGTTGGGTAGTTAAGAATCATACATGCTGGGTCTACGAATTTAAATTTTCTTGAGTGCTGCCGGCAGGTATATCAGCTCTGTGTAGGCTATAAAAGGTTACTTGATGATTAACAAAGATTCAGCCGAGCACGCATCGAAGAGGAAAGTTGTTGAAGGTCGTTCTTGGTGCTGTATTGTCCCAGTCTGTCACTGATTTTTAGGAGCCCTGGTCCATAAGCTGCCGATAAAGCTAAGTTACTACTGTGAATAAAATATTATTAGCCTAAGTAAAACGATAAAGCTGAAATATCCGAAAATAACAAAAACAAGTTGTGCTGTCGAAACGACGAGAAACGTATTTTATACACTTCACGCGATGAGAGCAAAACAGCCTAGTTTTAAAATCTCAGAAGTATGGCTGTAACTCCAGACCAACGTTACGTTTTATAACAGGTTTGTCGGCGTTTCCATGAAAGAAAGGAAGTTCATCCGTGCGATTATACTAAATTAGAGCTGCAGCACTTTTGGAATAATATTTGCTATGCAAATTCTTATCCCTTGGTTTATCCATATGCTCCACAGTGAGTTTATTCCACATGTAACCTGTTTCATAGCTCCTCATGTTCCGCAGCGACAAGCACAGTGACTCACATAGTGATGGTTCGTTGTGAGACAGCAGTACGCGGAGCGCGCTTTACGACTTGGATTGGCGAGTGTTGAACTGGGGGCGTCGCGTCAGACAGACCACACAACGCACTGGTGCGTAATAGAAGCTGAGAAAAAAAGGAGTAATTAGTAATCAGGTCACCGTAGCAGATGTCCTCTTGAGGTTTTTCTGGAAATATTACAATGAAAATCATGTTTTTGCCTAAGTATGGAAAATCTCAGATTCAGGCCAGAACTTATTACGGGAAACCGCCCACTTCGCACGAGACCTGCAGCTGTTTCTCCGTCTAACAGCAAATTATAAGTTAACTCTACCGAAGATCAGCAGCATTCCAGTGTAGAAAGTATATCTGTAATATTAATAATTACAATTAAAAAAAACTTAAAAGCCAACATTCATGTGGTGAGGGTTAGGAACCGTGTGCCACATGCAATCCACATTATCTGCAAGTAAATGTGTTTTAGAGCAACAATTTGATTACCGAAAGATGTATTATTTTATATTAGGCTATCCATTATACGTCTCTTGTTTTAGTATGTTAGCCTTGTATTTGCATGCACAAGATCGCTGCAAGTTTTGTACGAGACACTTATGTGTGGACTGCGTCATGATATAACCAATTAACTTGGCTGAACCTGCTCGAATAATTGAGGACACAACGAGAATAAACAGTGCCCTCTAGTGGGGATCTTCACAGTCTGTGCTGTTGTGATTTGTTCAGGATTTTTTTTATTTTTTTTTAATTTGCAATTGTCTTACTACGTATTCATTTATATTACCAAGGACTACGGATTTCTTTGTGAATAAAGGAAAATGTAACGTCATTTATTCCCAATATTCAACTGGTTACAATGTCCTGCTAACCCTTACGGACATGTATATCCAAAAAAATTCATTAAATTTTCAGTGAAATTTAGGAAACAAATAATGGATCCTTGTGAATAACAACCTGGCGTTTACCCATGGGCCATAAACTTAAAGTCCTGCTAAAATAATGTTACCATCTGCCTTGTAAACTCTTGAAGAAAATCATATGTAATTTTATAAACTTTCACAACTTCATTATTTACCGCATTACTCTTTGCTTTCAAACAGACAAGGATAAACATGTACATTGTCAGTAACTCAAGAGATATATTCTAACAAGATTACATTTGAGAAATTCATTAGAAATACTTGCAGTTTCCAGGCTACGAGGTTCTGTCATTAAAATTATAATAATTACAGCAGTAATGTTCTAGCTAACTCTTTCTTTCCTTACCTCTCTCTCTCTCTCTCTCTCTCTCTCTCTCTCTCTCTTTCTCTCTCTCTCTATCTATCTCTCCCTCTCTCTATCTCTCTCAGTACTCCGCAGTTTGCACGTATATGACTAAATGTTCTCCGTCAGATCAGCGCATGCACTTGACCGATTGCCATGACCCTCATCTTGTAGCGTTAATGTCACGTAATTAACATTTATCAGTCTCTGAGTGAAACCTTTCTCTCAAAGAGACATCTCTGCTGACCTTCTCTTTTCAAGCATCTTTCCTCTGTCTCTCAGTTATTACTGGGCCTGAACCTTGTGGAGAGCAGCTAACTGCCTCACACAGATATTAGGGAGAATATACTTATTGGTCTTTTCTGGTATTATACAATGCTTCATGGAACGTTATGTTCAGAGTTTGCTATTGAAATAGACAGCTGTATGACTGTCATGCTGTTATGTGGATGTTCAAGGGCATTGCACCTAACTGTGTCCCAAGAGAAAAGCTATGTAGATAATGCTAATAAAAGAATATCACCAAAAGATAAATATTTATAGCAAGCTACCTACAATGTATTGATACAGTTTGGGATGATGTGTGTGTGTGTGTGTGTGTGTGAGAGAGAGAGAGAGAGAGAGAGAGAGAGAGAGTTTTGTATATCAGATTTACAAATGAATACTTGTTGCATGAAATACAAGGGATGGTAGACCTATGATGAGTAGGTTTATGATAGAAAATCATCCATGCAAGAAAATATAGCTGAGAATTTAGCGCATGCATTACTTTCTAGGCGTTTGAGTAATAAATATGAAATACCTCTTGCTCCTAATTCACTGGAAAAAATATAAATCCTCTAAGCCATAAACTAGAACGAGTCAGGGTACTAAACAATATTATTCAGCCGCCAATTCTGTAGAATCAACAATCTAAATGTTGTAGGCGGTATTATAACACAGGGAAAGGCCTTTTTCAGTCCATCTAATATTATGTCAATTTTCATCATAGTCAGGTCTCTCCTGAGGAGAGACGAATCGTGGTGACTTTACTGTGTCAAGGCAGTAATAAGAAGATTATGATTGCAGGCTCTTGTCACTCTCTGCCACAATGTTGAAATAGCTTTGCACTGGGTCAGACATCCCTGGGGTGAACAGTCATTAGGTATAAGTACACTCTAAAACATAATTGAGATCATGGTGTTTCTGAGCATTTAAATATTTATTTTATGTTTATATTTATTTGTAAGTGTCATGTAAAAATAGATAACCTTGATGACAGAAGCTAATTAATCTGATGTCCCATTCAAAGTGTAATATACCCGTTTTGATCTTAAAGCCACTCATTTTGTCTCATATGTTGCACAAGCCTATTAATGACATCCTTATGGGAGCAATTACAGGACGAGACGCACACTACAATCTGTGGAGCTAGAGTCATAATTAAATGAATAGCAAGAAAATAGAGAGAATTAAGTGCATCTCATTCAGTCAGTCAGTAAGATTGGACTCAAACATACAGACAGTTAATAGTGTCTTTTCCCCAGACTGTATAAAGTTCTGGTGCAGTGGCAAAAAATAGCCACTCATATGAAGATCAATATATTTGTTTTTGTTTGTGTCCATGGTTGATTTAGCAACTAGATATGTATCTTTACTGTATAGTTTCGGTAATGTAGTCCTAACCACCACAGACAGGAATTGAAGAATAAAGTAATCACTGATATGTGGTGAAGTCGTGATACATTTGTTAGATGGTCCCAAAAAGACCACAGATTAGCTTCTCATATCTTGGTGTACATTTTATGTGCAAATCAGACAACTTCCAGATAGATCCAAGAATGAAGGTGAGAAGTTGATTGGAAGAAATTTCAATCTTAATCACCAGAGACAATATCAGCGCAGAACAACAGGAATTCACATTTATTGAAATTCTTCAGAAGGTGCTTCCGTTTTCAATGACTGCTTTTCAATCATTCTGAACTGATTAAAATGTTTCATTGTGTTCATATCAGAAAATGGAAATGCATTTATTATTTCAAACACTATAGACTAATAATTATAATAATAACAATGGAACGCTATTCTTTTACCTTGTCAGAAGGTAGGCCAGCAGATTGCTGCTTCTCTCTGAGAACTATCACGTACTTAACAGCTCCTGTAAAGTCACCAAAGCCTTCCCTGCTGAAGCAAGAGCAATCCAGCTGAAAGTAACTGTGATGGACATAAATAGATTGCATTGTGCCCTTCTTACCTCTTACCCACAGTTAAGAACTTCCCAGCACTAACCTAATCAGTGACACTCAGAGGTGGACAGCCCATATCTGAACCACCATCACCTGATCACTGTTGATAACAACTGAACAGTTTAGAGTGTGGAAACGGACAGATGGAACTGAGGGATCACAGATTCTGTTAAAAGTATGTGTGGGCAGCCCAGGGGAAACCGATGAATGTCACTGACAATCAGTTCTGGCAATTTGGTGAAAAGGACAGAAAATTTAAAATTAGGTTATTAAAAGTAATTGTATCACTTAGAGCCTGCAGTTCCTGAGAACTGTGTCGTTATTTAATTTAAGTTAAAGATTATAGTAATTTTTTTTTTTTTTTTGGCCTGCTGGATCTCAGCAACACCTTCCTCTTAGCTAGCTATTGGAGCTTAACTTACATGAACATTGTGTTCCTATATTTTCTTTCCTTAAATGCTGGTGTTTCAAAAATAAACATAGTTATGTGAAAATTTCAACATGGAAACTGTCCAGGAGAGATCAGAGTTTTCAGAATTCAGAATAAAAAATGAAAAAAACTCCCAATTTCAGTACACAGGTGAAGTCTCTGGGTCATGACACATCTACGTCTCATCCATATGAATCCACAGTTTGGCGCCAAGTCTGCTGAAAAAGAGAAAAAAAAGCATGGCATTGTGTTTCCTTGGTCAGTCATATTCTGAGAGAAATTCAGCCAGGTTATATTGCCTACCCTTAGCACAGATTGCAAATGAAATGTATTAAGGTGCAATGAATTTTTTCCTCTTTGACAGATTAATGGGTCTCCATGGCCACTCACTTAATATAGACATATGAGTGAGTGATTATGATAACACATACACAATGTCATATCGCTCTGTATGACCTTGCTGGTCTTAGACAAGCCAGAGCACACACTTCTGTTCATGTATGCATGTTTGTTTGTTTGTTTGTTTGTTTGTTCACCTCCTTCTTTGTTTTTTTTTTCTTTTATAGACAGTATACTTTCATTCTGGAGGGAATAAAACATTTGTAATTCAAATTGAATATATATATCATTTAAAGGTACATAGTTTGAAATGACATCTTTTAGAGATTGATTCTTTGTTGCGTGTGTTGTTTTATGTCATGCCCCAGCGCGGTAGAAAAGCTCAAATAAATAAATAAATAAATAAATAATCATTTAAATCAAGTTTCTAAACACAGAGCTCAGTACAGGTGAAGTGTTTACGCATTGGTCCACGTTGCTGTCAGAGTGAAATATGGAAGTGCTTAACCCCGGTGAGCTGAGGGAACTACAGGAAACCCGATGGGTGTTGAATTGCGGGGCTTGCATGTTTCTAATGAGGGAACGAACTGCTGCAGAGCATAAAGAAGGGAGTCTATTACACATTAAGCTGCTGAATGCTTTACAGAGGGTAATAAACTCCTGCCTGGCTAATCAAATTCCCCACAAAAATACAATCCCTCAAGCCTCCAAGAGACCAAGATCAGTTTTTTCCTTCCTTTTTTTCCAAGGTATATTATCGATAATCATAGCCGTAGCCCCATTTATCTGATTTCAAAATGTGCTTTCTGGCCAATTTAACAGCATAATAAGTATGTTTCAGAGGTAACAGAGCTTGCCCTGCTAATAGTGTGTTGTGTAAGAAGAAAATCAAAGTTTTTCTGTCAGACAGATGTGTGGGCTTCGGAGACAAAACCAAATGGTGGATCAGCGGAGAGAGATAATAATCATTATGTCACATCTTGTTATTTCCATTTCAATGACCAATATTTTGTGATTTTCCATGCACTGGCTCGTATTATTCCATCTGTGCTAACAAAGCAACTGTTTCCCTTGGGAGACAGGTCTATAGACGATACACTGAGAATGGTCTATCTTGGTTCATCACATTAGATATCTATATTTGTAGAGGTAAGTCTCCGCTGTGTTTTCTAGTCGACAACACATTTGTATGTACCTACCATGGAAACATGGTCTTATCAACATCACAAATAGAGGAGTAATCTCTCATCCCTCATTGTTCAAATGCCTTTAAATGTCATTTCAATATGTGTCTTAGTCTTATGATTAATTTGGCTGGTAAGTACTCATGTAATTAAGGTTCTGATTCATTACAGTGAATATCCCCTCTCTGAATGACAAGAGAAAGCTCTTGGGAGATATAATGAACTGTCCCCTTAAAATGGAGATGCATGCAAATAAAATCAGTTCATTTTTTCCACAACCATTCAATTTTACTCTGCAGCCTCCCATCTACATACATTTTTTCTTTTCTTTTCACTTCTTTTCTTTTTTTTTTTTTTGTCCATTTTTTTCTTTGATGTTTCAACACTGGTGGATTCAACTGAGTTCTACAATCTCTGCTATTCTAAAGATGCACAGGTTATTAAAAAGCCTCTTTGATACCCATTAATCATGAAAAATTATAACTTAAAAACAAAGATTTGAACATGCACAACATGAATGTGATCAACAACTGAAAAAATATTGTACAATTTTCAGAAATGAAGAAATGTTTTGCTCACTACTGGGTCATATTCCGGATCCATGTTATGCACGTGTGGTCTTATAAAATACACTTCTGTAGGTGACATCTAAATTGGCATGATCTTCTCACACCCTTTAAACCACTTATTTTGGCTTTATCAAGTGTTTATGACAACTAGGCTTAAGAGTAACACTGGTAATGTAAAGTACGTATTTGTCCCGAATGCACCAACTTATCAGCAAAGTACTCAAAACTATTAGAGACAGAACATTGCTGGATGAGTACTGAAACAGTATCTGAAGAGTGAATATGGTTGGATTCTTCTGAGCTCCCTGATACCCACTGAGACTGAGCCTTCGATGTGTCTTAATTCATAAAGCTAAAACAAAGCAGACATTTTCAGTTAAAATTAAAACTAAACAGTGCAAAGCACACTGTGTGCTAGATGTGTCAACTCAAATGTACTTACCGAAAAAAAAAAAAAACAAATTCAAACCTCTCCATCTGTAGGACAGGATGCTGTTACCAATGAAATCCTAATCTGCACAGGTCAAATTCTCCTCAACAGAGTTAGCAAATCAAGGCTGAGTTTTTTTTTTTCCTAGTAAGTAGTTTATTTTAAGGATCCAACCTAATCCAAGAATTATCAATAAAAACTTTGAATAAAATCATCTGTTACACATATCCATGATGAAACATTTGCATAATTGCAAGTTTGCTTTGTATTACTTTGCTCATTATGTGCCTAGAGCCCATTTTTATTAAAATGTCACTCACAAGCACTTGTAAGGCTTTACAGAAAAATCATATATCTTGAGCCGTCAGATCTGCAAGGGGTCGGGGTGTGGGGGTGTGTGTGTTTGCGGGGGGGGTTGGGGGGGGGGGGGTCTAAATTCACTCCATGTTCTTTCTTTTCTCTGACAGCCTTTTGCTTGTGTGGCTGGAGCCGTAAGGTGACATTGAGAGACAGTGCGACAGAGGCAGTCATCTAAGCCCGGCAATGAGTTAAGAGAGTATCCCATCACGCCATAACTCTATCTCTGCCTTTCATAAAGTCACGGAGGGTGTGGAGACTCTTAAAGGCGCTGGCAGAAAAGGGGCCAGATCAGTGTAAGACTCTGAGTGGATTTTGCTCTCGCTGCGTTCCACTGTAGAGACAGGATGGAGAAAAGCAAGGATGTAATGAATAGAGTTATTCTAAAGGCTCAAGAGGTAAGCGCGGTCGCAACTAAAAAACAAGAAACAATGAAAGGAAAGAGGAGACCTAAAACTCAACGCGCTCTGTTGAGACGGCACGAAAAGAAATATGTGGGAGAGTAAAAACGTCATCTTCTACCAGTCCTCGGGGAGCACGTCGCCTCTGTGGTCCTTTGCCCAGCAATCTCCCTCTTCTCTCAGCCCCTTGCTTGGCCCTGACAGCTGCCATGACTGGGCTGGAGCCATGAAATCCATCATCGCACTTCATCCGCAATGCTCTTCCTGTCTGATCAATGATAGCGCTAATAATAACCGCCACACAGTCCCCCCCCCCCCGGCTCGACTGGGCCAGCATGGGGCCTTTCTCTCCAGATTGCCGCGTCCGATTAGGACCCTATTACAAAGTATGTTTACTCATAATGTCCCTTAGGCCTGCCCCTGTGTTGTTTGCCTGTGCAAAGATTCAAAGGCAGCGAGATGACCTTCTAAAACTTTTAGAAATTCATTTACTCTCCTCCCTGTTTGCGGCAAAACCAGACAGAGACTCATCGGAATGCAAATACAATGCAATGTATAGAGAGATGCCGAAGGACCGTTTTGAACCTTGCAAGAACATCCAAGATCTCGCTTTGATCTCATACAAGACCTCATCCAGAATCTTACTTTGAACGTGTAAAGATGATCCGACATTTGCGTAAAAAACAACGCAATGAAAGTCGCATGCAGTCATGAGAAATCATGAAATGTCACAATTGAATAAAACAACGAGCTCCTCTCTATTGACCGTACCTTTTCAGCCCTCTCCAGCCGTGAGCCAGGCACTTGTAAATCACACCCAGTGGCATCCGACCCCATTACAGCGCTCAGTTCAAATAATCATTAGAAAGAGAAGACAGACTGCCGGATCTGTGGCAGCCCCCTTCTGTCCCATTAGAACAGAATTATCAATCACACGGTTCACAAGAGAGCAACCCAAGAGGAACAAAAATCTTCATTCGGCTTAGTCTGTTTTACCAAAGTTTTAGTGATTTTTGATCACTGGATTTGACTTATTGCACTATATTTTTATGTTTAGTTGTAAGTAGAGTGGATTAATCATGTTCACTGACAATTGTCAGTAGTTGGTTAAACCGTCATAAAGCATGGATTTCATTTACGCAGTATCTTAACTAAATTGATTTCATTTAGAGATTAGATTGAGATTAGATTTTGTCATCATATTTTGCAGTGTTGTATGACTCGAGACCAGCCTCTATAGTTTTATGGCCTTGGTCTTGTCATGGACTCGGATATATTTGACCTATGTCTTGTCACGGTCTCGGACGAGGGCGGAATCTATTTAGTTCCCAAGATCAGTTAAGACTAGTTTTTAAAAGAAAGCAAGAAAGAAAGAAAGAAACCTGAACACATGTTAATCTGCTGTAGCCTTTTATTTTATTCTACGTCTGCCCATAGATAACCTTTAATTATGATTAGACCATAAGCATCTAAAAATAACCAGTGATTGTCCATTGTCCACTGTCGATGATCAGATCAAAGGTGCCAGTTGTGTTCAGTAATGTTATTTGGTATGCAACAGGATCATAGGAAACAGGATGTCATCAACATCACTGATCATTCAGTTCACAAACGTAAGCTGTAAAGAATTCATATGTAAAGATATATTCATATGTAAAAAAAAGAACTTTAACCATTTTTACTGATTAGAGATTAATTATATACATATTCATTCCACTACCAAGAGTACATAAAAATTGTGATACTGCACAATTATGACAAACAGTGCTGAATGTTTTATACTGCGTGGTTCATTATCGTTTTAGTCTTCTTGTCACCTGTAGTTAGCCCCATTTGATTTCCAAATGCTGCGTGGGTTTTGTCTTGCTCAGTGAACATAATTTCAATATTTTCAGTTTGGTATGATTATACAGTTAAGGTTACATCAAATAACCTAAACCTCAATTTTGGGGGAAAAAAAGTTAGTATGTAAGGAAATTAAGAGTTTTAATTTTATGAACTCAACAAAGACAGCCATATTCAGTCAATTTCAATGCTATGTAACACTGCATAAGGGATGCTAGCTAGATAGTAAGCTCACGAAATCATGATGCTATGCAAAGCACAGCAGCAATAAACTATACAATATAAGATAGCTGCATATGTGTGCATGGTTTAACATAGAAAACCTCAATTAAATGACTTTTTCTCACCAGGGTGGTGGTTATTATTCACATGATCCCCTTAGCATGTGAATAATGTTCTAGTATTGGTTTGTTAACGAGCCCATGTGGCCCATCGTAGTTCTGTAATTTCATTTGGGGGGAAAACCCATCCAATATGTAGCCTAAATCATCACATATCGGCACTGCAATCTTGCAATATGCAAAACATGCTAAATATCTGTGATACAAGCAAGCAAATCTGTAGAAATCTTTTAGATCGGATCTGCCTCAAATCTGAAGCATACCAAAGGTGCATGTGAATTAAAGAGTGAAAGTCACCAGTGTAACTGCAGTAAAGATTAGGCTACGGTAATGTAGTTGCACAGATAATACATTTTGATTAATGTCTTTGATGACATAATAGAAGAGTATGGCCTTATCAACAAGCCTGACTGTACCATAAAAGATAACACAGCAGTGCCTCTAAAGTGAAGGTGCCACAGCAGTCTGTTGACACAGCAGATGACAGTGAGGACGAATTGGACAACCTGGATGATGAAGATTTGCGGGAGGATTTAGAGGACATTCCAAAGGCCAGCATACACATAGCCAGGTCAAGACAGCGATTATCTTGTGCTTTGCCCACCTCTCTTCAGTTGGTTATTGGTGATGGATTGAAAGAGGCTAAGTCTATATCCCTGGCCATAGCAAAAGCATCCAAGCTCACATCCCCACTGCATAGTAACACAACTCTCAAGGACTGCTTTGAAGTAGCTTTGGCAATGGGAGGTCAATACCAACTGCAAATGCTACAGGAATTCAGCTTTTCAAGCAACTGCAGGCTATCACAGCTCTTGACCGCAGAACCCTGACAGAAATGTGGTATTGACTGTGAAAACGTAGTTTTTGCCTTTCAAGAGTGGAAGAAGCTTCAGGAGTTGAGGGCAATTTTTTTTGGACTATTCTCAGAGGCAACAGACTTAACAGAAGGGGTGTTTGTGTGACTATGAGTATGTTGGTTCCTATCGCCTTAGACCTGAACACTCAATTCCTGAGAATGGAATAGATGAGAAGCCAGTGCTTGCCATTGATTAAGGGGCCTTCAAGCATCTATACTAAAAAGATTCTCAGTGATCTTTGTGAGAATAAAAATGGGCAAAGAGAGTGAAGGTCCTTCACCTTTCAGCCATGACATATACTTTCATGCTGCCATGCTTGACCCACAGTTTGGTCGTAACTGGACTGATCTACACATTACCAACAACAGTAATGGAATGTCACTAAAGAGAATCAGAGAGATCATGTGAGGAAGACGCTGACAAGGTTAGTGGAGGTTTTTTTTTTCTCGCTTATACTACAGGTTTTGCAATTGAGTAGTATGCAGGCTACCATGTACTGGTTAACATCAGTGTTAGTAGATATTTAGTTTAACATGGATGTCATGTCATTCTTGTTCATGCACCTCTAGATATGAAAGTCCTCAAGGTAAAATTTTATCATATCTTAATCCATTATTTTTGTTATGCTGTTTCATGTTTTCTAGTTACCTTGATCAATGCAGTTGAAAGCGTGCCAGGTGGAGACACTTCCCAGCATTCATGTGGAAAGGTTTCTACATCAAAGGATATTCCATCAGTCAAATATCCTCAGCTTTTAGCCCGTTACCAGGCCTACAAGGGCCAACGCAACTTGACAAGGGATTCCAGCATCAGAGATCAGATAAGAAAATACATCAGTGCAATCCAGAACTCTCCATCTGAATCAGCAGTTGTCTTTTCGACTAAAATCCATGAGAGATTTCCAAATCTGCATACACTAGCATTAAAATTGCTGTCATTCACTCCCTCCTCAGGACCTGTAGAGAGAATATTTGGCTGGGGAGGTTTAATCATGAGACCACACTGTGCCCATCTGGATGACAGAAAGGTCCCTGCCCTCATATTTTTGAAAAATAAATATACCCTACTATAGTAGCCAAGAACTGCAGAGGACAGTCACACATGGAATGATGAATCTGTTATAATAAATGCATTACTACGAGTTCCTAAGTTAATGGTTTAGGTGTAGCAGCAAACTGTAATCAACTGTTGAAGCTTGGTTAATATGTCAGAATGTTCTGTTTAGTCCAATACTTAAATGGAAGCTAAGTTGATAATGTAGCTACTGTAGCTGGTTTAGAATGCTGCTGCCACATTACCACATTACACCTGTTTGACCACATTACACTTGTCCTGGCTTCCCTTCATTGGCTCTCAATTCATGCAAGGGTAGATTTAAAGTCCTCTTATTAACATATAAAATTTTACATGGGCTTGCATTGGCCTACCTATCTGATTTAATTACACCCTTCAAGATTCTGGACTATTAGTCATTCCAAGAGGTAAAAAGAAGTCCACTGGCAACAGAGCCTTTTCCTACCACTCTCCCTTCCTCTGCAATGGTTTACCTACAGAAATAAGGGAGGCAAACTCTCTCTATACCTTTAAAACCAGGCTAAAGACTTACCTATTTTCTCTAACTTATGGATAATATAATTTTGATTTGACTTTGTTATAGATATGTAGAGTTTTGAGACTATAACTAGTGATATTGGGCTCTAAGTAAACTTGTATTATTATTATTATTATTATTATTATTATTATTATTATTATTATCAAGAAGTTGCCATCTTCTTGGTGTGTGCTGGCACACTGTTCACTCTGCAGCACGTATAATAACACTACATATACTTAAGATATTCCATTAATTTCAGTTGCTATTATCAACTGGGCATGATTTAAACCAACATGGGTCTAGATAAGACCAGTGATGAGTTCCATTACATTATTTGATTTATGAGTTGGTTGCCAGCTTTTGATACCATTTTAATAGAACATTTGTGTTAAAACTTTACATTTGGCAAATTCATGATGGTGGCATTACATTTATTCAACTGTTCAACAAACGGTCTTGAGTTAGTCTTACCCCAACAAACCTATTCCCAGATTCAGTCTCATTGAGGACTTGATCCTTTCTGGTCTCGGACTTGTCTCGAACTTGACCCCTGTGCTGCCGGGTCGATTCAGACTCGGACTAGACGACCAACACAGTTTTGATACACTTGGATTGCACATTGTTAATCAACACTTAGATCAAAGCAAGCTTTTTATTCATAAAATATTTTATTTCAAGGATTATCTACAAGTGTCTGGTCTCAAAAAACAAGCATGAAATCAACAGATAGTAAATCATCAATATTTGTCCTACTTGTGGAAAAAGTGTCAATATTTGAGATGGTTGCAGTTCTGTCCTTTATCCATTTGAGGCTACTATTTCTTGTTTTCATTTTCACTTTCACTGTAATCTCTCAAATCTCTTTCATTATAATTGTTTCAAAATGTGACAAATAATATTTTCTGAAAAGTTACTAATGGTAATGCTTTGGAGTTTTGTTCAGATCAGAGATATCTACTAGGTCACTTTTGACAGTGTTTGACATCTCATCCAATTATGAAACAAGCATGTTGTGTCCTCTATGTCAAATATAGATACTATCCATACAAATAAATTCACAGTGCTCAGTCTTATGAAAGAAAGGGCTATGATGTAAAGATAGGCAATATAAAATATTTCAGCTAGAAAATAACACATTTAATTATATTTCATCCAACCCTAAACAATGAGGTTGTTCCACTATTTATGGTAGGGTAATGCAAGTACTGTATACTGATAGGTATAATGATAAATCATTGTCACCCGAGCAATTGCCAAACTTTCAGGTCCTGCACAACTTTGCATCCAGATGGCTCTTTGATAATGAGGGCTACATATTTCATAATACTATATGTATCAATATTGTAACATAATAAGCATAAGTTTTGTGCTTAACCGTTACCATCTCCAAACATTGCACCTGAAGTAATTACTATTTTCAATGACCCTTTGCCCTTTCAGTGCTTCAAATAACGGGAGAAATGAGCAACTGGTGGGCCATGCTTAGGGCAGTCTCTCTGATCATTTCAATGGTAGTCCAGCAATTCTGATAAGAGAATAAGAAGAGGAAATGTATTATTTTTGGCCCATGCTCCCATTTATAAGTCCTGTCTCTTATCAGTGTGGTTTAGTCGTGACCCGCTTAACTCTGTCCATGAATTTATTGCCAGTAAAAGTCTGCACTGCAGATTTCCCAGCCCTGCGCTTTCAGAGAGGACTTCTTCCCCCCACCCTCAGGGGACTGATAATACCTCACACTTACGCTTAAAGTTGGGAAATTTGACGGAGATTCCCAAATTGCTTTTTTAAACTGTGACTATATATTATATAATTTCAATACTCCAAGGGCAAACCACAAACCCTTTGTGAACTAATGCATTTCTGTAAGCAGTTACTTCTGAAAGTTTAGCTGAGCTTGACAACAAAACATAGGGTTTTAAAGCCCTATTGTGTAAAAAAAAAATACTTATTTCACTCAGAGTCGTGGACCTGCTGTTTGCCATTACTTTGGTGACTTTATAAGTTTGGTGTGATATTGGGATGGCCCTGTGCACATTTACATAAAGGACTGGTTTTGTATGATTCATGTCAAGTATAAGAAAATATTAATTTTAGCATTTCTACTTAGTTGAAATACAAATCACCAGCCTCCCCTTAACTGAGGGGGTCATCCTGCAAAAGAGGTACCTGAAATGAAAGATTTAGAACTCTACTGCTAAGAGGAGTTTGCTTGTGACTTTTTAATTTATTTTTTATCATGACTTAACTGGGAATCTCTTAATACCTATGTATGGAACCACAAGCCGGATCATCCAGAGGTCAAGGGGGGTTATATTCTTCGTGGAAGCAAAATGTCTTAATGCACAGGTCTTCCTCTTTCAGCACACCAGAGTGATGACGGCCTTGTTCTAGATAAGGCCAGATCCACTGGTCTGATTTGTTGGCAGTGGAGCAATTTCAATACCCGTCTTTGAACTGATAGATGAGGCCTGCGTTTGATAAAGAGCCAATTTGCCATAGGGGCAATGGGGATGGAATTGCAGTAGTTGCCTCCTCAGTTTAGAGTGAAATAGGAAGGCAAAAATAACACAATGAGGCACAGGAAAAAGAAAACTTAAATTGCAATGCCTTCTTATCTGTGCCAAATACAAAGCTATTTTCTTATTAATCGAGTGTTTGGTTTTGGTGGAATTCTTCGCGTATTCAGCTCAGAGCCACGAAAAGCACAGTGAACAAAAAGGATCCCAGAGAAAGTGAGACCATTAGATAATATTGATGCATTGACAATCTAGCAGGATCATAATGTGACAGGAAGAATGTGTGTGGCTAGAGTTCACAAGACAAGACATAGATATGTCTCACTGCATATTTTTCAGTGTATTCAAATGGGTTGAAGGCCATAGCTGTGCATTATATATTGCCCAATCAGATGAAGAACCAAAGAGAGAAACATTAGAATGAAAAAGAGAAAGATGGTGGTAAGGGAATATCATGGTTGTAATATGGCATATTTAGGTTCATAATGAAATGTGCCCTTGTTAAAACAGAGGGATGAGAGACAACAGTATTAATGAATGTGAGATGCTGTATGAGTCTGAAAGCAAAGAAGGTGCAAACAAAAGACCTCCCTTTTTGTTATCAAGACAACTCTTCTCTGAAAATAGCTTTTCAGTCACTGAGGGTTAAACTCAAATTTTTTTTATTACCGCCATCCGTAGCATGCAGTCCTCTCCCATCTCATTTTATTTCAAACTCCAGTTTGAAACTTTGAAACTCCAGTTTGGAAGTTGCATCTTCCATAAAACTCAATTAACTGTCATATTCAAAATCAAACAGAGCTGGTTTTTTTAATGGGTTGGGAGAGAAACCACATAATTCCTCTGATTTCCTGAAGGTTTAGCAAGCCTGTATTTGCTCACACAAGTATACTTTTCTAAATCCTTTTTGTAGCATTGTGGCAATGCATTTACAGTACATCAGGCTAATTACAGCCCACAAATTGAGCATTTTTATTTACTGATTCTACTGCATAATATCCAGATGAAAACATGATTACAGAGTAATTAAGAAAATTAACAACAACAACAACAAAAATACAAACAAAATATAAAACCAAAACAGCTTGATCAGTGGGTATGCTCTTTTAACTGAAATCCTGAATAATTTTCGGCTTATTCAAAAACATCACGCTTCCTAACAAACCTAGAGAAAAGCTTTAACAAAAACCTTAGTCTTTAAATATACTTGAATTCAGATTCAGAATATTGTAAGATCAAAGCGCCAAGTCTGCCTAGTCTGGCACTGGTCAGAGTGTCCATCTAAAATGTATAATGAAGTAAAGATGACTGATTAGGGACGTTACCAACTTATGGATGTCCATGTGGAAAGCATGAAAAGGCAGGTTAGAGAGTAAGAGACTGGTTTGTTTGGGGCTTTTTTGGGGGTTTTTTTTGGGGGGGGGTCTAAGCTCAGGGATTTGAAGAGATTTAAATAAATAAAACAAATGCTGCCTTACTTTCAAATATGTGTCTTAAAGGAAATCAAAGTACAGCAACTGGGTTCCTTCAGGTTCAGATATCATGAGACAGCTTATGGCATTATCAGGCAGTCACTTCAAGTCTTTGAAGTCTATCAGGTGAGGGGATGCTGAAGGGTTATGTAATGCACGGGTGGAGCAGAACCATATTAATTCTCAGTTGGAATGAGCTGAAATTAAAAAGTGGATGTTGTAGATTAATCACTTGCACATTGCCTAATTTCCCGGTTGTGCAAAGTGTTCCAAGGGTATTTATGAGGATGAATGCACTTGTATGAAAAGGGGTGTGAATACACAAGGCAAATTACAGAGCCATTTCAGGGAATTTTACATAGTACATTAAAAACAGCATAGAACATAAAACTTAAAGAGCATAGACATACTTAATACTCATACATGCATGCCCACACCCCCCCCCCCCCCCTCTCTCTCTCTCTCTCTCAAACACACACACACACACACACACACACACACGCACGCACGCACGCACAAACGCGCGCGCGCGCATACAGTGGTGTGGCTCACCGTGCTAATGGGAAGGACCGTTATCGTTAAGAAGGCAACACTGCCATCTATCGCTGTAAAATAGAACTGCATCTGATTTACAGATTTGAGAAGGCTGTTGCTTTACGCAGATTATGGAGTTTACAAATAGATGTGATACGATTGGTGTTTATTTTGTACACAGCCCAGGGAACTCATAAAAAATTAACAATTAATAAAATATGTAATTTCGAGGCTGAACATAGGTTATGAGAGAACGTATTATGCATTGAAAACGAATTCATTACATCGGGGATACGGAGTTTCAGTTTGCATTGTTTCTTTTGAAGGACAAGCCCTTGGGCTCTCCTAGCGATGGCCCCACGTCCAGATCAAATAGCTTTAAAGTTCGACTTAAGCAAAATATGAAGACACACTGGGGTATTTCTCTAAGGAATCGTAAAAACTGAAAAGGATACATGATCTTAAGTAATTATACTCTTTTACAGAATTTTACATGCAGTAATTCCAGTACACCAGTATCTCCATCTATATTTTAAACCATTAGTGTCGCTGTTTTCTGTCCTATGCATGTGCGAGGGAGCACAGCTTGGGGAAATGACGTAATAAAACAACCATTTCCATTTTCTTAAGATGCAAACGCGGTATATTGGAACTTGGTGAAGAGGACGAAACCTCAACTTCAGCGCATAAGTGGGAAAAGGTGAATGTGAGCTCAGTTTCCATCACTTGTCACTATCGTTGCCATGATATAGCGACTAGGACATTACTCAGTAACGTCTTATTGTCGACTGATGTGTTATTCATCCAGCTAGGTTACTAGCCTTTCAGTTAGCTTTTTGCTCTGCATCTAGAACTACACAAACGCTACAGTTAGCTTGCTAGTTAGCAAACCCAGATAATGAAACTGAAGGTTGTCTCGTTAAGCAGTCTTTCAAGTAGTCACTTACGGTGTTTACTAACACTTTTAAAATAGAGAACACTTTAATGTAATTTCATAGCAGATTAATTGTTATGTAATTATTTCGATAGCAGGTTTGGTTCCATCAGCCACATTGTTCAGACTTAAAGTGAATTTACTCTGCGCTGTTTCTGCATTGCACATTGTATGACGTTCTTTTTTTCTCTATCTGTCAGGTGGATTGACTGTTAGCAGTGGTGTCGAGTTGGCTGAGCATTGTTAACGGTCCAGTGTCCATGGCCGCCCCTGTTCTACAGCAACCGAATTATCTTTTGGTACAGAATTGATATAAAGTTACTTTAGTGATGAAAGTCCGAGGATTACAAGGCACATTAATCTAGCTCACTTTTTACTTCTTAATCGTAGGCTAACTTGAAAGCTGATTGGACGGCAAAACCTTTATTCCAGCGATGCCAAGAATTAGCAAAGGTTATAGACGACTACCCTGCTAAGGTATACCATTTAAGTTTTCCATCATATGTAATTTGTGAGAAGATGGGTAAAGCTGATTGTTTGAAATTCAAAATTTGGTGGATAATGTGAACGAGACCTTTTGACCGAAAGCAGATTTTAGCAAGAAACTGTTGTTGGTGAAATAAGGTGGGGTGTGTCATTTGAAGTATGTGTCAAAGCAGCTGTCGCTGTGTTACGAACAGTACATCAGAGATAAAAGGAATTGGGATGGCTGCTTCCTCATGGCACGTGGTAGGAACCAACAGCTGCGGGCCTCCAGGCACCTCTGTGTGTTTTGCACATGACTGAACTTTGCGCCGTCTGTCTAGTATCCCTATTATCACAGTGCTGGTTTTAGAGTCAAGCGATGTCGTTTGTTTAAACGCTGAGCCAATACTCCTGAGTGAAGTGAACATACGTGCATGTTTATGTGTGTCCACATGCCTGTCTGATTGAATAATCCTGGAGGAAGCCCACTGAATCACATGGATCAGCTAAACGTCCCTGACCCCTGTGCCTTCTCTTGTTTTCTTTTTTGTTGGTGTCGTATAAACCCTGTGGATGATTGTATGAGCACGATTTATTTTATTGGCTAGGAGCTGCATCCGATCTTCCCATGGCTGGTGGAGAGTATCTTCGGGAGTCTGGATGGGGTCATAGTGGGCTGGAACCTGAGGTTTCTGCAGACCCGAATGAATGAATATGCTATTGTCATGAGCTTTCTGGACCCCAGGTTAGCAGTTGTGTGTGAGCAAGTGGGTTCTGTATGAGTGAGTGACCTTATTTCAGTGTCTATGTATTGTGTTACCGTTGTCGTTTAAGGTGGAGAAACAGTCTGGAATAGATTCAGTAAAACAGTGGAGAATGTCACACAATCTTCTGAACCCAAATTTTGTACCTTTCAGCGGACCAATGATGAAACTGGTGTACAAACTGCAAGCAGAGGAGTACAAGTATGAGATCCCCATTAGTTATCTGCCTGTAAGTCCAAATGAAATGATTCACTTTTATCTAAATGTGTTTTTTGCCATTTCTTCATGCAGTTTTTATAAGGACTCTATGCTCTGCTACTTCAGTAACAGATTTTTGTCGTCGTTGTTGTTGTTGTTGTTGTTGTTGTCACTCAGGGTCCTGTGAAAGCATCAATTCATGAAGGAGTTCTCCCAGATTGCCCACTTTTTCATAACAAGCTTCAGTTTCCAATGTCGGGCATGTTGTCCCTGAGTATGTGTCTCTCCCCACTCCGTTAAAATCTTTACACTTGTACTTTACACTTGTTATAAGTTTATGTGCGGTGTTCAGGCTCATTTTGACAAAAAGTCGTCCTCTTATTTTCTCCAGATCCATTTGAGTATTATATGTTCAATTTTGCCTACTGTCTCATCACACCAAAGGTGAGTGATTATATAATAACTGCACCTAATATTAAGAATAGCCACTGAGGTCTTGATATTACTTTATGGCATGTTAACTAAGTTCAGTAGTGAAAAATTCAGCTCTTTTTAAACACAACTTGTTATTCAGTAAAACATCTGTGTCTGTAAGTCACTTTTCAAATGAAATCTTTGAGTTAACTGGTTTCTGTGCGTTTCCTGTGCAAGAAATGAAAAAATTGTTTGATGACCTTTCCAGAACTGTCCTCCAGGGCTGCATGTGAGTTCCTCAGACACTGCTTACTTTGTGCTGGTGGACACCTACCTCAAATACTTTCTGCCTACTGAGGGCAGTGTGCCCCCCTCCCCTTTCTCTGACACAAGGGGTACTGTGTCTCCTCCTGCTCCAAGGTACTGAGCTGCAGGATGCTCTTTTGTTGTTTCATGTTTTCTAAAAAAAAAAAAGAAGAAGAAGAAAAAAAAAGCTTAGGCAAGTATGTTAATTTGGTTGTGTTTGGGTTGTCCAAGGTCTCCCGGTGTGCCTTATTTAGGCTATGGTGTCCATAGCTCCAGTCTGTTGAAACGCCACATCTCCCATCAGCCCTCAGTCAATGCCGACCCTTCTGCTCAAGAGATATGGAGGTCAGAGACACTACTACAGGTAATGCTCGTAATGTTGTCCTCTGATGTGAATGGAGGGGGAGGGGGGGGACTTGTCGGTAGCTCATGTGTGTGAAATGTCTGTTGTTCTGTTTGTTTGTTTGTGTTTTATTTTCGTTAAATCCATAGATGTTTGCGGAGATGTGGCTGCATCACTACTCTCTGGAGATGTACCAGAAGCTCCAGTCTCCCCAAGTGAAGGTAAGAGTCTGGCACAGGCCGCTAACCCCAGGCTTCCACTCCTCTACCACCTGCACTTCCCAACCGCACGGCTGATTGGCTGAATCCACCACACCACCCTTCTCCTAGTATCCCATGCTGCACTGGGACCACTGCACAATTTCCTCATCGATAGCCATGTGCACACTCTTCCACTGTCCCCCACCATCACTTCCCCCAACCCCTAATCCAGTCCACCGGATCCCTGCATCCTTCACATCCTCTCTCTCTCTCTCTCACACACACACACACACACAGATTCTGAATATTGTACATAAAACACACTCAAATCATTTCCATTCTTAGTATGAGCTTATTTTCTTTCAAATGTTACCGCAATACTGATAACGCTGATATGAGGCTTTTTTTTTTTTCTTACATGTCGGGTTTTCTGTATGCACACAGAAACAGTGGCCATCCATTGTTTTTTGTGACTTTTTACTTGTAAAGTAGCTATAGGGGCATCTTGCTGGTTACCGTTTCTAAAGCAATTTACCGCAGTCTTTCCTTTCTGGTGATTAATTGCCGTTTCAAGCGCTCAAATCAAGTTTTGCTTATCAAAGAAAAAGAAGACGTTTTCATACCCCCCCCCCCCTTTGAAAACTTCTGGTCGTAAAGGCAAAGGCAGAACAAACATTACTGCACCAATGTGGGCATGTGGTTCTGGTAGTAGTGCTTTTGCTTCCTCTGTTTTCGTTTGTCTGCATGGTGTGTGTCTCTCTAGCCCCTCTTGTCTGTTGTTTTTTTTGTTTGTTTGTTTGGGTTTTTTGTTGTTGTTTTGTTTTGGTTTTTTTGGCTGTTGATTCTTCTAAGGCCTTTTTTTTTATTTGTGTGCCTGCTGAGCTTTGTTGATGAGTGCTTTATCTATTTTTAAGCAGCATACAGAATGGATACCAGCTCCCTCGCTTTCAACCTCAGTCCTGTTAGAAGTTGTACCTCCCTCTCTGTAGCGGTCACTGTGCAGCCTATAGTTAGTCGCCAGTTTATTTTCAGGATGAATTCGTTCTTATGTTTGCTTAACCGAAAGAGAGGTTTGGAGGGGGGAAAAAAAATATGACACCATGACATCTGGAGTAGTGGTTATGTAGTAATGATGTATGAATGGAGATCCCCACCCAGAACAAATTAAGTTAAAGAATTTTGTCCAGTCATAAATAAACATCCAAAAACTATAGTAATAGTATATACTTTCAGTGATTTCTTTCACCATCAGAGGGAACTAATGCTGAAAGGCTTATGGTTTAAGTGAATGGATGGTTGAATTAGGACACACTGGAGTTTGTGGGTATTTACGTATGATTATAATGCCAGGCATTCTGAGTTATCAATTTGGTTATATTTTGCTGACTGAATTTTGTGTACATGTTCCTGCAGCACATTTTAATACAAAATGCTTTGTCAACTCTTTAAGAGTTCCTCTTATTCAAATTTCAAGACCCTTTGTTCACAAAGATACAACAATTTTAAAAAAAGAGTCTTTCAGTCAAGAGCAAGCTGTAAACTGAGGGTGATAACATTCTGAGATGACCAGAAACGACCGGTTTCAGTGAATCTCCAGCCAAACTAATAGCTAGAATAAGTTAGGAAGCACATCACCATCCGATTCTCCTTAAATCATTTGATGCATCTAAAATAAACTGGCGACTACATTGTGTACTGTAGTTTCTCTGTAAAGAAAGAGATGCAGTGTCTCCTTTTCCTCCTCCTCAATAAGATCTCACATCCAATCAGATTCTTCATGATCTGTTGATGATCTGTTACATACATCAGAAGTCAATACAAGAGGCCTAGCTCTGTTTTACCATTAGTTTAAAAATGGCAAAAGGAGCAGTACCCTTACAACAAAAAAAAAAGACTATGGTATGAAAAGGACTACTGCATCGTTAGAGTTACCATGGCATTTGTGTCCTTGTGGTCAATGTGTCTTTTTTTTTTCCTTTTTTTTTTAATCTTCTTGTTCACTCCCATTTCAATTCTTACTACGTCCAACTTTTTTTCTTGGATTGCACTCTATCCTTTTTTCTTTCTATTCTCATGTTCACCTTCCTACTCCTCTCCTCCTTTTCCCCTCTCTCTTCCTCCACTCCTCTTTCCCCCCCCACCCACTGTATTCCCTCTCCACTTCTCCTTCCTCCCCTGGTTGTGATGGGTCCTTCAGCTGGCGTTGCTGCAGTACCGCCTCAATATGTCCAGCATGCTGTGCCAACCCCCCGCCCCACCAGGCTCTGGGACCCTCCAAACATACCAAGTACTTTTACCTTTTCATTCAGTTCCATGGGCATCCTGGAGGTAACCTTAGACTAACCAAGAAGCAGATTATGGGGGTTTTTTTGTACTCACCTAATTCCAAGAGTAGTTGAGTTAATCGAATGATGGAAAGAATTTGCATTTCAATGGCATTAGCATGTATTAAGCTTTTTTTTTTTTTGCTTTTTTTTTTTTTTTTTCCTGAGTGTGAGTGAGTGAGATGTAAGTTTGCACTGCCAATATATTGCTCTAAATCCGCTGGATTTAATGTTTGTGAAGAGAAAAGCGTTTCTGTGGTGTCATTTCCTAGTTCCAAAGCAACTGGTTTTGTTAATGTGGTGTTTTATTTGTTTGTTTGTTTGTTTGTTTTTTGCTTTTTTTTTCCCTCCCATCGTGTTTGTCTTGATACTTGTGTGTGTGTGTGTCTTTGTCATGTCTCTTTGTCTTTTTTAGCAAACACTACTACTCAGTGTGCAACACGTCCAGACCAAATTGCCCTTTTACTTGTGTTACTGTCTCATTCTTTGTGAAGGATGAGACAGTCCAGAATCAAGATCAAATAACATGGGTCTGACCTGTCTGATCTCAATAAAAGCTGCAGAGAGAGAAACAACCATAAGTTGTTCAATACTGTTCACAGCTCAACTTAGACCAGAGGTGCAATTGGAAGGTTTTGTTTTTGTTTCTCTGTGTTTTTTGGGGTGGGAGGGTTTTGGTGGTCAAGGAGAGGCTGGTTATAGACTTGTTTACAGATGCATGTGTGTGATTGGCTCACTGCTTTTGGATTATGCGACAGGAACCTTTTAGCCCTTCTGAGGAGCACGTCCTGGTGGTGCGTCTCCTGGTCAAACACCTCCACGCCTTCTCCAACAGCCTGAAACCAGAGCAGATCTCCTCCTCTCCTTCTGCACACTCGCAGGCCAGCCCCCTTGAGGAGTTCAAGAGGTATGGGTGGACATGGATATCGGGGCGTCTGAAAATGCTCCACCGTAGACCTTAAACCCTCAGCTGGGTAAATCTGGATCAAAATCTTCATCCCAGTCTTCTCTCCCATAGGGTGGTGGTCCAGAGGTTTGTCCAGCAGAAGCTCTATGTGTTTCTTCAGCATTGCTTCGGTCACTGGCCTCTGGATGCCTCGTTCAGGGCTGTAAGTGTGTCCGTGCTCTTTAGCGGTGAACATTTCTATAATTTATATTTTTCATAGATATCCAGTTTCCATGTTTCAGTGCATTTAATATTTGGCTTTGTGCTTTTTGGCTTTCTACGCAGGAGAAAAAAAATTGTTGATGCTGTAAAACATATTAGCTCTTCTGTTTTCACCAGATATTTTTGGACTTTAAAATATTGTGTGTTGACTCATTGGAGAGAACTATATTTGAAGATTTTGATGTAATAAGTCATATATACGCCGCTTAATTAGTTTTTATCGCATTGTATGACACAGTAATAAAATTCTCCATCTTGGTTTCATTTCCTAAGGTGTTGGAGACATGGCTGAGTTACATCCAGCCATGGAGATACACTGGAGACAAGAGTAATCCACCAGCAGATGGCCAGACCAGAAATGTTCCAGAGAAATGGTAATTACTGTATCTGGGGCAAGATGCACAAAAATTGAGGGCACTCTTCCAGATGATATCCATACTGTGGCATAATGAGATGACTCACACATAAGTTCATTAATGATTCCTCCTTCAGTCAGATCAATCAGAGTGTCTCCTCCACAGGGCTTCTTTTGTGCAGGAGAACCTGCTCATGTACACCAAGCTGTTCCAGGGCTTTTTGAACCGGGCCGTACGCACAGACCTTGTCAATGCCAAAAATGCACTGATGGTGTTCAGGGTGGCCAAGGTGTTTGCACAGCCAAACCTGGCAGAGATGATCCAGAAAGGTAAGTGATGTAAATGATTAACATTAGTGTTCGGGATGTTAATCTCTGAATTTTTAACACCTGACAAATTATGGTCTTTACTGAGGCAAAGACATGAAAGAAATGAATATGAGTCAGCCCATAAAGTGTATTTAAGGTTTTTAAGAATATATGAATATCTTAAGACCCCAGAGACATTACACAGTCTTCTCTAATGACGTTCTGCAAAAAAAAATTTGTCTTTTAAAAAAAAACAAAAGAGCCGTGAAAGCTTCAGTCATATACTGAGGGAGTACATCTCTCTCTGTCTGGAACCCTGCTCTTAAACCATACTGCTGTGTGTGATATCCTCAGGAGAACAGCTGTTCCTGGAGCCGGAGCATGTTCTTCATCACCGCCAACCCAGGGGCTTTCTCACACCAGCACACGGTGGCAGCTTCCTGTCCTCACGTCAGCCCATGGTTACTGATGCCGTGTTTAAGGTCAAGAGTCACGTCTACGGTCTGGAAGGTCAGGACTGCCAGTACAAGCAGATGTTTGGGAGCGAGCTTCGTGGCGCGGTAAGCCAAGGGACCGGCACGGGGATGAAATTCAATATAAATGTTAATGTTTGACATTGGAATTACTGATGTATGAGTAATTCGTGGAGGCAACATTTTTATCTACTTATTTCGTTCATAGCCCTTGCCGTAGCTTGTGTAGATAGTTGGCTTTGAAAGTGGATCTTTTCCATAGCTTTAAATCAGAATATTCGTTTTTGGGGGGGGTGGGGGGGAAACAGGTGTTAAAACTGGTCCAGATCATCGGCCAAGCAAGACAGACAGCAAAACGAATATCAGACCAATCTGCTGAGGTGGCTGCCAACAGTTCCTTCCTGTCCTGGTTTGGCATGGGCTCCTCGGATCTTAACAACACCTACACAGGAGGAGAAATGGATGACATGGGAGAATGTTCTAAAAAGACTCACGAATTCCTGGACAAGGCTCTGGACTACTTCTGTCAGATCTTTCGGGTTAGTTTTTTATCAAACCACGTAACCTGAAATGAAGGCACCTTTGAAAACAAAGTAAAAATAAGAGACTGCTTTGACTTTGAAAATATTGTACTAGGTCACTGACTCTCAGTCCTGCTCCTCACAGTTTCCATCTTTCCCTGCTCTACCTACCTGACTGAACTCATCAGTGGCACTTTTGATTAGCTGAGCACACACGATTTAATGAAGAGCATGTTAATCGCACTAATTTCAGTCAGGTGTGCTCGGAGCAAGGATAGATAGAAGACATGCAGGACAGGGGGGCTCCGGGAGTAAGATTGAGAAACACTGTATTAGGTGATCATTTTACATTTTGTTGAATACTTGTTGAGTATTTTCTCTTTTTTTTTTTTTTTTTTTGCCTTGTCTAGTTGAATGCCGGGCAGCTCTCTCAAATGATGGAAAACTTTGCACTGATACAAGACGACATGGGCTCTAGGCAAATGCCAGACTGCATACAGGGGGAGAACGGACCTGTCCTCACAGATCTGGGCAGGATGCAGGTTAGTTTAACATTTTAAAGTTTGGATAAGAAGTAACGCTCCTCAAAAATGAGGAGAGGGACGCGGCGTAATATTTATGAAGATCGATTTAAGCTTTAAGTAGCTTTGGTGCATCTTGTTTTTGTAGATCATCAATGGCCTTCGCAGATTTGAGATTGAGTATCAAGGAGACCCAGAGCTGCAGCCCATAAGGAGCTATGAAAACGGCTTTTTGGTTCGCCTGTTGTTCCAGCTTTCCTCATTTATTAACGAGCGGGTAAGTAATGTGATTATTTTTTGTGTGTGAGGAGACGTGAGACTGCAAAACAGACAGTCCCATTCATAATTCTGTCTCTGTTTGAAAGGATTATTCTCATTCTGTGTCCATGCAAGGCCTTGACATCATTTTTTTTAGTGTCATCTCCTGAGGTTTGATTTTTCCTGTTTGTCTAAGAGATGGTATTGTTTGTCCTGTCCACAGTTAGGAGATCGCATGGTAGCACTTTGCGCCCGACAAGACGTCCTGGGTCGCGTTGGGAGACATTTCTTGACCGGCCCCTCGGTCGCGAATGATCGACGGCGGAAAAGCCCAGTGACGCATAGAACGGCACAACCCCTCCAGCGACCCCGTCTGAGTCTACGCGTGCTGGCTAGCTACCGCACTCTACTCACGATTCTGCTGCTTTACCTGGTTTTAGCTCTGATGTCCTTCGGCCTGTTGTCCAGCACTGGACTCATCCTTATTGCTAGCCTTCTCTATGAACTCCTTCTGAATATGCTTGCCGATAAACTGAAGTCGCAGTAGCTGATGATTTATCCAGCATTTTTTTTTCTTTCTTTCTTTTTTTTTTTTTTTTAAACTCTGTAGATAGAACTATGACTGTTATTATCTCAGCCAGATGCTTTCGATATTTTTAATCTTTTTTTTTTTCTGAAATTTGAGAGCACATATAATATTTATTAATGTCTGACCCAGCAGCTGAACAGGGATTTGATGTTGATGCCTTTTTAGATTAAGAGAATGCCCATTTGCTCTTACGAGTTTTCATTCAGGTTGTTTAAAATCATGAACAACTATTGTGGACAAATCAAACATGTATACATTATGGTCTGGCATTTTCCGTGTTCTCCGGCTCATTACTGCCCTCTCAAATGTACCACACATGTTCAATACACCAGAATTTGTGCTTGATCGCTTGCTTTTTGGGGGGGGAAATGTTCTGCTCTGGGTTTGAACAAGATTCTGAACAAAATGGTCTAATTTCAGTCTCTATCATTTAGTGAAGCACCTGCTCACCAGTATTCAGCTCTAAATACAGTTTTGTATGTTCCCTTGAGTGGTATTTTGTTTTGTTCTGCTATGTTTCATTCTGCTGGCTTAATTCAGTTGGGTTACCAGTATTTAGCAGTGGGATTTGTGTGAATGACCAGATAAACAACCGTCGTGATTTAAAATTCCCATGTTGTGAAATTTATAAATGGGCAGCTGTGGAGAACCAGGCTTGTGACTTGACCCTAACGCTCCCCAGGTGCAGAGGAATGCTGCCCACTGTTGTGTGTGTTCACTACTGGTGTGTTGGATGGGTTAAATGCAGAGACAAATTCACTGCTCACTGTTCACAGTGTGGGTGTGCAATTACAGAGAATTTAATTTTTAATTTTAAAGAACAATACTTATTGTCATTACTCATTATATCAGCCTTTCAAGGCAAATATAAGTAGTGCAGTTATATCTTATTGAAAGGCCCAAAGCCAGCCACTTTTAAAAGGTCCATTTGTTCCTAGTTCACTAGTCCCCGCAGTCTGGACATTGTAGGTTCACAGCAACTAAGACTGAAACCTCCTTCAGTGTAGTCCTTTGTCTAACAGATCTTAATTTACCTGGTTACTTCACTTGAATGGCAATTTTAAGACAAATCCATAAGTAATCCTAAACCCTTAAGACTTTCTACAAATGTCAAACAGTGCACAGGTGATGAATGATGGATAATAATAAAAAAAAATTTGAATTACAGTGGCCTAAAAGATCAAAGTCAGAAACGGAATCATCAAAATATTTTACCTTTTAATGATTAGCAACTAATAGTTTACTTTTAAGTGTCTATGGCAGAAATGCACTGGATCAGAAACTGATGCTAAATTCTGCAGAATTCATGTCTGACAAACTTGCTTAAGAAGAAATTATATATTTAGCATAGGCTAACTTCCACAGGGGAGAACGGCGGAGTTAAATTCCATTTTTTCCTCAGGAAGACTTTATATGGAAGACTTTATTAAAAATTGAAGAATTTGGAAACTGTGCGCCAACCGCGATTCGGACTGTTTGAAGGCGAATCATCTGACGGGTTACTGTGGAAACGTTTATGGTGCTTGGATTACTAGTTTTGCCTTGCTAGGTAAGTTCAGTGTCATGTAAAATAAAAGTAACACGCTTCTTCTTAGCAACAATTTATCTGTTTTTTATATGTTTAACTAAGTTTTCCCTATTTGAAGCGGCAAATACCCTACACAATCCGAAATCTCTGCCATAACAGAGATTTGTGTGACTTGTGTGCAAATTCAGGAAACGTGCAAGACTTCGAGCAAACATACGGACGCAATTTGTTATGAGTCCTTACAGGCAGACAGTTATTTTAATGTTGGTGTAAAACCTATGTATTTGAGTACGTCGTTTGTAAACCATCGCTGCGTATGTATAATGATATAAAGGACGACAGTCTATCCACTGTAAGACACTTGTACACGTCGTCACCTTTCCTAACTGGTGTCACAGTGCAGCCAGGTGAACCTGGGCACCGACAGACTATCAAGGACAGATTTCAAAACCCCACGACATGGATACGCATATCGCATCCCTGGAGAACACTATTCATTTCTTGCAAGAGCGACACAGGGGTACGCTTGAGCAACTTCACCGTGAAATAGATCATCTGAAACGGAAAAATAAAGGCAAGTTGTTCTTATATTCTTTGATCAAATTTACCATACCGACTTCCCATGAAACTCATATTTTTGCTTAATTGATCGTCTAACCCACCCTGGGGTTAAAGAGCATTTCTAGTTTAGGAGCAGGAATAGTTTGCTTTTCACTTTTTAAAGAATCTTTCACATTGTTGCTTTCACAGAAAAAATACAGATGCTTCATTCATATGATGTAGAACTGTTTTGATACACTCGAAAATGTCATAGGCCTCTTTTACAGTAATAATTGAATCGCAAATAAATTGTGTTTCAGCTAAATGTTTTATTTCGTTACTGACTTCGTTGTTTCCCAACTGAACTGAAGATGGGGTGCCTGCTTACACAGGTGACACCTTATCGTAGTGGTTGCATGGAGACGCGAAGTTATTGAATGAGGAAAATGAAAGAATGGTGTATGTAACCACGGTGGGTGGCAAAGTGTAGTGTCGCCTTACTGACCAGACGAGCGTCTCAATGGCTGTTTAGTGCCCTAACCCCACTAGGAGATTTCAGAACAATCGAAAGGATCATCTTTCGGTTTCTTTTTCCTGATGACCGAAGGATGACAGACATATGTATCATTTTTGTTTAGAGAGCCTAATGACATGAGATTAGATGCTATTAAGCACTACACTGCCCTTCTTTCACTGACTTTCCCCCCTTCAATACGTGATTACAGATCTGCAGTTTAAACTCATTATGGAACCACCGAGAACATGCAGAAAAGGTAAGAGTCGTCTTTCCAGTGAGTGGAAACTTAATATTGTGAGGTCCTTGTTTACATGTAATACCTTGTCCATTTCAAACCTTATTACAGAGCATTTAGTCACGCGATATAATCATACTAATACCTATTACTTCATAGCACCAATTATAAATGTGTTAGTATGGTATTTTTTTCCACTTACTGTTTCTAACAGAATTCAGTAGGAGAGGCCTTAAGACATGCACAGAAACACAAACATTCCAGTCAGAGAGAGGGATCTACCTAAACCAGACACTTGAGGACGCCTGCCTGCCACCAGACACTCATCTCAGGTGCCGTGCTAAAGCAATTTAGTTTGAACTGTTTAGGGCTTTTCACAGTAAACACTGTAACTAAAGTCAATAGCATGGTCCTGGGCCTGAGATCTCAGTCAGCAGGCCTGAGGCGATGGAACAACTCCCTTTAGCTATTAAGAGGAAGAAACTTTAAGAGTAACTATGACTAAAGAATGCAGATTCCTTTCTTTCTGGCTGGCCTGAACTAGTTGGAGGTTTGGAATTGTACTTTGTATTGTAAGGAACTAGCAGATAAAAATGACAGGGAGGACACTGAAATGAGAGCATTTATTGCAGGTCTTGATGGAGTAACCGTATCCTGTTTTTATCAACTGGCTTGATTCACTGAACATGCTGACGGAACAATGCCAAACTGTCCTGGTTGAATATTCATGATTGGTTGAGTCTTGCTTCCAACGCTAGCGAGTTATTGACCATTGGTGCACTTGCCAGAAACTTTTATTACATTTCTCAATCAAGCATAACGTTTGCTATTATCACCTTTCAGTGAAGGGAACAAGGAGACACCCACACCTAACGGTTTGAGGGGTGTGCCAGAGGGAAATGGGGGACTCATCACTTCTTTAGAACCTCTGCGGATCCACAGTGACCCGTCCCTGCCTCCCAGAGCACCCACCCTAAAGGAATGTGAAGTCATCATCCGGCAGCTGTTCAATGCCAACAGTCTGCAGTCTCGGGAGGTGAGACCATTGTTTATTTCCAGCAGTCAACCAGTCCCCGTCTCCTGTGTGGTTACCTCCATTTTAATTATTAAGTAATACAAGAGAGTAGATACACTGTTTTTGAGTGCGTGTGTGTGTGTGTGTGTGTCTTTCAGATTGTACGCATTAAGGCTGTTCTTAGAGACATTATCGTCAATAAGAGAATCACCCCTGAGAATTACATACTGACAAAAGCCTATCTCGCTGGTGACAGCGGGTAAACAGGACTATACCCATACGCTCCATTTTCTTCACTTATATCCTCTTCACGCTGAGCCTCGGAGCACTATGAAACCATTCCTTTGTTTTTACTTTTATTTTGACAGAAATGATGAAGATAAGTTTCCAAAGCTTCCCCTCCGGCCACTACCTAAAAGATCGTAAGTCAGAAGCATTACTTAGATTTAGTGAGAAGAACCAATTCATAAGTGAGACATTCACCTGTCTCTTGTTTTGTGGACAGGATAGTATCCCAGGCCTCTGTGGTAGAGAGAGTCACCCTTCCTGCCCTCAAACACAGCCACAACACGAGTATAGCAGACAGACAGAAGAGGATCCAAGCTTTGCAGAAGAATCGACTGAGGAGGACAGTGCGCTCAGTAAACAAATCTTTATCTTTCATTTGATATGCAGAGTGGGACCCAAATAGGTTGGATCCTGCTAATAAATATTCTTTTGTGTCCTGTTTTATATTATTCCCTTAACACACACACACACACAAAAAACATGTCTAAGACAAACGTTCTCTGTTCAAGGTTTTCAAAGTGTTTTTAATGTAAACAAAACAAATGTGTAAATAAAAAGCCAGCATTTACATACTTCTACTCATACATAGCAGAGGTCTCAGCATTGCGTTTTACTTTTTTTTCCCTATTCATCCCAAATAAAATTCCACTATAAACACCACCCTTTGACACCAGAGGTAAAATTCATTCATGCCCTCTGTAACACGACACTGTTGGTCAAATTCATTAACGGCATCAGTAACATGGTCCTGGTGATTGCTTGAGTGGAGTCTTAGGGGAGCTTGATGGAGTTCAGTTTGGGTGGGATGACATGTTGAGTACAGTCACTTTAGGGACTTTAAGCTGCAGAGAGACATGCCTGTCTCACACTCTGAGCCCAAGTGTTTAGCAGGGCTGTCACTGAGTGTTTGTCAGGCAGTTGTAGAAGCTTGGATGTCATGTTCTTATGCACAGTCTGCAGGAAGGGGTTGGCAGCTGGAAAGAGAGGTAGAAAGAATGCATCATTATGTTTATTCTAGAAATGCAACCGCAGCCTAGGAGGCTAACCTCAATTCTGACCAACTGTCATGAACACAATATGATTTTTGTGACCCATAAATTTGCTTTGGTACTTAAGTGGACAAGACCAGTGTTGAATATCCACTTACTATACTGCTGACCATCGTCTGTCCACTGAGGACTCTGTTCAGGGTAGTCTGCTGGAATGCTGAGTTGGAGAGGAGGTACACTGGGAAGGTTCTTATCATCTATGAAAGGACCAAAAACCATAATCACAGCCACATCACTTTATAAGCAGATACACCTACACATACTACCATGCGTGATGCTCCTCTGAACTCCTGTTCCTGAACTCACCCAGTTTGCAGATTAGGTGCACTGTTCCATTGTTGCTACAGAAGGATGGGTCGAGGTTGACCAGAAATTTGGAGTTGAGGCGAGCTACTTCCCCCTGAAGTATATTGGGGATGGTCTGGCGTTCGTCATCCTCGTGCTTCCGTTTCCGTGCTGGGATCGAAGGCCCGCTGTACAGAGAATGAATAAGTACTCATATGAATGTTGTCTGGGAGACTGCGACTAGAATTAAAACCAGGTCGTTATCCGGACCTACGGAGTAAGGCATGGTACGTAAGAATGAAGTGATGAAGCGCATCCCAACGTGACGTCTGGATTTCCAAGCTCACTATAAAAACGGTGAAACAGTGCCGTTTTCAGTAAGACTTACGTGATTGGCGGGCCGTGGATGGCGGTCATAGCAGGGGCAAAAGTGCGGTACAGGGAGTGGTTGAAGACTGGAGAGCGAATGTTTGCCATCACAGCATCTAGCAAGGGCTGATAAAGGTACTGTTTTTTTGTCCCGGGTACTATCGGCGGTGGTGGGGTTGGCTATGGAGAAATGATTGAAATTGTGATTGATTAAAAAAAAATTGTCATGGAAAGACTGGTTCAATTTAAAAATAACAGGAGGAGGAGGAAGAGGGAAACTCACCACTGCCATATCATTCTTCAGTTTCTCTAAGGCAATCTCACACTTCTGTAATGTCTTAAGTGGACACCTTGGGAGAACATGGCAGTGATGGTAAATTAATCACTAAGCACAAATGTGCTTTGCTGAGATGGTAACGTACATTATACATTCTTACCTTGTATTGGGGTCAGTGAGGATATTCAGTAAGCTCTTCATCTTGCTAAGATCCTTCTTCCTGTCTGTTGTGAGTAAAGGACAGACTTAGGCACAGAGCTCAGACATGACAAGGTGCATTCGCATGCCAGATTAGTTCGCAAAAACACGTACCTTCATTTTTGTCGATTTTATTGATCATCCTACGCAGTGGCTCAATGTATTTGGAAAGCTGCTTCAGTTTGTCCATATACAACTGGTCCTCTGATTGTGTGGCACTTGCAGGGCTCATCACAGAGCTGGGGTTGCCTTCAGTCCCAAAACGAGAAAGTAACGATTTAATCTACATCACATTTTAATACAAACCGTACAAGGCTTTTGGCCCTTCTCTCACTATAAAGCACTTAAGGACAGAAAGGTGCCAAGAACAGCACGCCACTTATATTTAGGCAGGTAACCAAACAACCATTAAATATTTACTGTTACATGAGGCAGATACAAGAGCTTATCTCTAGTAGAATACAGCACTGGTAGAGTAGGGGCTGTAATTACCTGGGGTGTTGAGAGGCCCGGGAGAGGGTACCTGAAGTGGGTAGCTCTGGGGAGTGCGCGCCGTGGCTGGACTGTGGGAAGGCTGAGGTGAGGGACTCGGCTGGAAGCCGCCTGGAGACGGTGTTGGACCGGAGCTGGGAGGGGCGAGCGCCACAACACCGTCAAAAAAAAAAAAAAAAAATCAGTATCAGTGTGTTGAAAAGTTCAAAGCGAACACTATCTCCCCCTTCTGCAAATGCAGTGCACCCAGTGGAAAAGGTCTTCTTATTTATCTTATCTTCCCTGGCGTCTTGGTTTTAATTGTTTATAATTTCATAGTAATTAAGTAATTAGTAATTAATTACATAATTAAGCCATCATGGGCCCTATACCTGACAGAGTTGGGTTGAGAGGAGGGAGGCTGTGGGGATGGCTGTGGTTGAGGTGGGGGGGGCATAGGCTGTGGTGTCTGCATCTGTCCTGGGGAGGGAGAGGACATCGGCTGGGTCTGGTAAAAAAAAAAAAAAAAAAAAAAAAAAAAAAGCGCACAGACAGAGAAAGAATCAAATCAGATATAAGGAACGATTCCAGAGGCAAACTCTAACTCAGTAAGCTCACAAAAAAAATCCAGACTGAGGTTAACCATCTTCAGACAGAGAAGGACCAGGTGGAGGAATTAATCAATCTGATGGTGGCTGCCCAGTTCCTCTCTTTCCTTTCATACATGAATTGCAAAGAGAAATCATTCACATCTCTACTTACCCGTAAACATGTGTTTCCGATGTTTCCTATCAACCATATTATTAACTGCAAAAGTGAAACTACAAACCTCATTCAGAAATAGAGATCTTCCCCTCGTAGCTGAACTGATAACCTTCACCTAATACACTGGTCTTTTCCACTACTCTGCTCAGCATCATCAGCTCAAACACAACTGAAATGTTCTATTCTCTCTATTTTGTCTCTTCTTTTAACCCTATTATAAAACTGAGATGTAGTTCATTCCAGGTAGGGAAAGGAGAAAGGAAAGACAAGGGGATCTGCTGTGTTTAGGGTCACACACGGACAGCCCTTAAATGTGGGAGAGAGCTCCAATATGAAAGCCATAAGTCTGGGCTCTCACTTGGTCACAGTGCTGGGACACAGCACACAGCCCTAGAGTAAATACCTGAGACATTTGCTGTGCTCCGATTGCAGCGGGGTTTGGAGGAATGGCAGAGTTCGGGGTGACGCGGGGCAACCGGGGTGGTTGTATCCCAGGGCGGGGCATCATCTTTGAGGAGGACAGAGGGGACAGACATGTCACAAGCAAAACAATAAATGCAGTGCGTCAGCGGATATGAGAAGGGAGCCCATGCTGCCATGCACAACCCTCATGAGGTACGCAAGCACGGATGCACAAACAAACATGTATAAAATATGCAAAACAGATCCAAACCAAAGAGGCAGAAATTTCAAAAGAAAATTAAAAGGAGAAAAAAAAAAAGAAAAAAAAAAGAGTAAGAAACAAATATACTGCAACACCATGCAAAAAAGTGGCAATCCTCAATTCAAAGGGACCCTCAAATTTTCAAACTTGTTTGCAAACTCGGTACATGCAAGTCACAGCTCAATGGATAGGACACTCTTTCCTCATAGCCCGGGTCCATGCAAGGCAAAAGATGAGATGCAATGGAAAGCCAAAGGCCTTTGTGTCTCACTCATAACAAGCTACACCAAACTTGCTAATCACAAGGTGTTTGGTAATAAATGTCTATTTACTCCTCTGTTTAAATGTAAAAAAAATGGTCATATACACTTTAACAGGCCATAGTATAAATTTACTATTGTGCCACTGTTTGTAAAACCTAGTATCCTAAATAAGTTGAGGTATAAATAAAATCAATATAAAAATACACATATTAGTATTAGCCAGTCTTCTCTGCTTTACAGTTCATCAAACATACAGAAGTATGGCTGAATCTTGACAAGTCTCTAAATGCGGTGAGGTCTTGTAAGTTCAGAAGAAGCATGCGATTGTATCATTAGCCGCGTACATACACACACACACACAAAATGCATGGGGGGGGAGGGGAGAAACACTGCTAACCTGGGAAACATTGCTTTTGGTCAACAACAACACAGTTGCCATAAATGTCACACTGGCAAATGGTTCTAAATATCTCTTCTCTTGAACTTTTTTTTAAAATCATTGCTATATCACACAGCAGTTGATCTGTGGGGGTTTTGTTTTTAATTGGATTGGGAGGAAAGGTATGGGACAATGAACAGATGAGTGCAACATAAAATCCAACTCTGTAATTCGGTGAGGTGTGACCACAGGGGAGGGAAACGCGGTAAAGAGCAGGTATGTGTGGTAAACCCCTGTGAGCCGTCTTTCAGTTGTGTCAACTGTCTTTCAGTAGTATCTTTCACCCTCATCACCTTTTAACTCTTGCCCTTAAAACCAGCTTTACTTTTATTTTCTCTGTAACACCTGCCAAGAGATGAGTTGTAATGCAGACTTAACGATTACTGCAACTCTCAAACGTAAACCCAGAGTGTTGGAAAAAGTAGATATTTCACACTACTAATAGAAGCCCTGAGCCCTTTTGCTGTTTTAATACTTAAGAGGCCCCAAAAGAGACTTGATTCAATCCGTCGGTCAATTAATCCATAAAACAAAAAAGAACACCCCAGAAGCCGTAATATAAACACAATTCTTGGCATAATTACACATTACAACCCTCCACCGAACTTCCAAGCTTTATTCCAATCTTGAATGCTTGAAGCAGAAAACAAACTGCTGGCAACAAAGACATCACTTTCAGTATACAAAAAGCTAAAAAAATAAATAAATAAATAAAAAACAAATAAAAAAGCCACCAACTGTGCCTTAAGCAAGGAGAAGAGTATTAAGTTGCATAATTGGAATCTGAGTTGCCTGTACTGGGGATAAAAAAAAATCCATTTTTTATTCTTGTTCATTTTTAGCTTGAAAGACTGCTCTATTCCCTATTCGTTGAATTGTACCAGTGTACCCACTTTTATGTCTGACATATGATCGGCAAGACAAAAAAGGCAAATGTTTCATAGATGGTTCAACAATTGCACTACCTTTGATTTTCCCCGCAATTATTAAAAAGCACGGTATCTGTGCTGTACCCGTTAAAAGGACTCCTCGGGGCGACCAAACAAACATACATCCATCCATTACAATGATCAATTCCAAAGGCATGCATTCACTCCAGGCTCAGTCCCCGCACCAGTCTACGATGCTCTTACCGGGTTAGGTAATCCAGGGAGCTGAGTCTGATTGGGCGCTGGGATCTGCTGAACCTGCTGCGGCTGCTGCTGCTGCGGCGGCTGCTGCTGAGTCTGTTGCTGCTGCTGTTGCTGCTGTTGTTGTTGTTGTTGTTGCTGCTGCTGTTGTTGTTGCTGCTGCTGCAATACTCTAGCCTAATTAAACACACACACGGCCACACACACACACACACACACGCACAGTCGCATACATACACACAATCCCACGAATGTGCGCACACACACACACACACACACACACACACACACACATAAACCAAGCAAGCAGAGGGGATATATAAGAAAACGTAAGCTTGAGTCCAACATGAGATGCATGCGCAATATGCGGGTTTCAGGTTTCACAGCGGAGCTACACTCTGCAAGACGGGACGGTTATATGTTGTAGCACGGACACTGAGATCCCGATTCGGATAAAGGATATTGTTTTACCTGCATGTCCCTATGCAATGCCTGAAATGCCTTCTGCTGTTGCTGCTGGTTTAGTGAGTTCATGGCCTGATGCTGTCCTGGGGGCATCTGCCCGGGTAGAGACTGGGGCACAAGGACTTGCTGAGCCTGTGAATGGGGCGGGATCTGCCCAGGCTGGGCCTGCGCCTGCTGCTGCAGCTGTTGTTGTTGCTGTTGCTGCTGCTGCAGGTGGATGTTCTGGATGTTCTGCTGCTGAAGCTGCAAATGAAGCTGCTGCTGCTGTTGAAGTCTTGACTGTTGCATCTGTGGAAACACAGCAATCACAGAAAACACGCGACGTCAACCAGACATTGCACCAGCTTTTGTTGTTGTTGTTGTTGTTGTTGTGGTTGTTGGTAATGATGTGTTGCTTGGTAGTGTCAACCAACGTGACCACTGATTTGGGTCTGACCTGGTTCTGTTGTTGCTGCTGCTGTTGTTGCTGTTGGGTTTGGACCTGCTGCTGTTGGTTTTGGTGTTGGAGCTGCTGATTTTGATGGTGCTGCTGCTGGAGTTGATGAAGCTTCAGCTGCTGCTGGGCTTGAAACTGTTGATGAATGGCGTTCTGTTGCATTGCTGTTTGCTGTTGCGGCTGCATGGCTGTTTGCTGCGATGCCTGGAACTGCTGAAACTGAATTGACTGCTGTTGATGTTGTACCATCTGCTGCATCTGTATCTGCCCTGGACCGCCAGCTGCAGCACACATCAAAAAGTCATTTAAACTTACACACTACAGAGGTAATGGCCCAAACAAAGAGGCTGTTAACAGACATGAGTCGCAGAATATTTTGAAGCACTTTGGTATGGATTTTCACCCCATCATCTGGATATATAAATGTGTGTGTGTGTGTGTGTGTGTGTGTGTGTGTGCAGCAAAATTCACGACAAACTACAACAATGCTTGCCTAACCACAATACGCACATACAGACAAAAAGACCCTCACCAGGCTGTGGATTTCCGGCTACTCCCTGCATGGTATGTTGGCCAATCGGCATCTGCCCAATGCCACCCATGGGGGCAACAGTTGGACGTGGTCCCATGCCAACAGCTCCAGACCCACCCACTCCTGTCAGATTGTGCAAGGCATTCATTGGGTCTTCAGGAAACAAAAGGAAAGGGAAAAAAAGAAGCACATGTTATTTGGTCTTTATTTGGTTTTGTACACACTACAAGATCCTTACTTCTTTTTTCTTTTTCTTTTTCTTTTTTTTAAGGTCTTGCATATTTTTTATTGGTGGTGGTTTTATAGTATGGTGCCATTTTAAACAACAACAAAAAAAGGATTAGTTAATTCCCTACCTGGTCCTCCTTGTGCCTTCTTATCTAAAAAACAAAGTCGGGACAAAACATTATTCAACCTTTCCTTCAGATATTAGTTAAAACTTATAAGGCTGTAAACTCATGGAAAAATGGATACTTACGGATATCTCTGAAATGGATTATCAACCTTGCTACCAGGGAAAGATACTCCTCCTATTTAAAGAAAAGCATCTCTATTTGACTAATCGCAATGAAACACTGTACTTGTGTGTATATATATGTGTGTGAGAGATAGATAGATAGATAGATAGATAGATAGATGTTATTGTTCATACAAATAAAAATAATACATATTAGTGTCTACTTTATTTGCACATGAATGCATCTCATACAAATAAATTTCTACTTTCTGTTTTAGAATATTGTTACTCACTCTGCTTTTGGCCTTTATGAACACATGATTCTCCATATCATTGCTAGATTTGGTATGCGCAGTGCCAGCTTTTCTCATAGCCTCCTCACTGCAAAAACAACAAACCAAATTAAATGGATGGTCCTCGACTGGCATGGTCGGCTCCTGGATTTTAAAGCCCCTCAAAACTGGGATTGCACTCACACAGTTGGAGCTTGAAACATTAAAACCATTAAAAGGTTTACTTGTAGCTTGGGTAAAGCTGGTTTTGAATTCAATATTTATGCTTTAAAAACGAATGCCTCTTAGGCAGAAAACATATGTGACATAGAAACTACTGATGTATGATCAGTGTGCACCAATGCGGTGCCACAAGTTTTGCTTTTTAACTGCTACTCATCTCATTCCACATGCAGAGAAATCTTCAAATACCCAGTCATAAACAACCAATATTTGCACCCAGAAAGTGCATACTTCTGAGGGACTGCTTCAAAAGAGAGAACTGTACATTTCAAAATGGATTGGTTGTTTACACAAGAAGGGAAAGAAAGAGTTGATAAGAGCGAAACATCAGTGCAAACCGTAATAGTAAAAGGAGAAGACCAGAGCCAGACCAGGCTCCCAGCTGAGCTGAGTTTGCTATACATCCAAATGCATCTGAGGTCAGAACTCAGACCTTCCTTTTGTGAAATTTCCTAACATTTATCATTATCAGTTTTTATTGTTCCACCACTACAAGCTGCAGTAAACCTGGCTTTTTTTGCTTCATCCTAACGAAGCCCTGCTTTCACTGTTCACGAATACTCTGATACGTACAATCCTGTGATCTCGTTCCACACATAAGACTTAAAATCTTGTAACATGTCAATAAAAAAGGGCCTGCACTACAAATCGCATTATTAAGCGATGACACAAACGTGTGGCTATCCATCGGCTAGCTAATACTAACAAGCGACACTCTTCAGTCCATTGATAATTACAAATTGCAGAAATTACGTACACCGGCTTATACTGGTATCAAAAATACAGTGAACGGACGTGACTGATTAATAACTTGGACTGTTTCGCGCCGTCATAACGCCAGTTAGCTGTCTGCTTTGATAGCTATTCCAGTATGAGTAGCAGAATTAAAGTTAGCTGTAAAAGGGACACTTTCCGTCTGATAGTAAATATGCTGGATGATAAGACAGCTTCGATAATGAGTAACGACTTTATCATGATTAAATTCAATTGTGTTCACATCAAGTATCTTGGTGTAAAGAAACTCTTAAGGTTGATGACGGCAACTACACTTAGCTACAGAGCCAGCAAGCTAGCTTTGCTACATACTTACATCTGCGCCACTACTTTCTGGCGAAACCCAGTACTCCTCCAGTCGCTGTCAGAGCCCGGGACCTCCATTCCTGACATTACTGAATTAATTTTGCTGTACCTAAACGAAGGAGACGCAAATAGAACAATACGAATATATCTGGAAATAACTAAAACAGATCTGCGACAGATCTGATATCCGCTCTACGTACTTCGTAAAGCTAGCAGATGACTCCGTCCGGCACTGGTAGCTCGGGTATTTCCGGTCTAATTGCGAGAAGAGTTTGGTAATGAACCGAGTGAACGACAAGGCTTTTGGACTCGAACAATTAGTTAAAGCTGGCATTAGTTTAGACCCGGACTATTCGGTGGCTGGCCAGAGTACCAAGTCCAGCCCAAGAGCGATATCCTGTGGCCCAGCGGCGATCGGAGTCAGAATGAAATAATACAGTAGTTTGTAATTTGATTGGACAAAAGGCAGTCCTGAAACACTGAAATATAGCCTACTGTACAATATAACAGCACAGGGACGTTTTGCCATATATAAAACTCATATCATAGCTAACCACATAAAGACAAGAAGATAAATGTATATATGTGAAAGTTAATAGGCTGCTAAGTCAAACCTATTTGAATCTGTTATTGAATAGCCCTGATTTAGACATTGCATTCATAATGGTTAAGGGACAGGATTAAGGTGGCAGAAACTGCTCTAAGATTAAGTTTGTTTGAGTTTGCTGTATATTAGAAGTGATGAAAAATGAGAAACAAACTTTTAATTTGGCCAGAAACGTAAAAGTGATTGTTATCCAGCAAAGATTTACATATTCACCATAGTTCTGTTAAAACTCATAGTCTCAGCATTTTGAAACAAGGCCTTTGACTTGCTTTTTTGTGCTTTTATTAACTTGGTTCCAGCGTAAACATGCAGCCAATTCCATTTGTTTTTCTTATGTACAAATGGACTGATATGACAGCAGTTTTTCTTTTCTTTTCTTTTCTTTTTCACTCCCCACTTATTGCCAGTCATCACAATTTCAGCATCCATCAGAGTCATATATGACAGAAGGATTCTTTACAGTTCTGCACAAGCTTTTCTGTGGGTAATGGATTTAATTACAGATAGGCAGATAGGCAACAGTTCAGAAGTGTTTTGCAGTCGTGGTTACACGGCAATGGCTACTTCTGTGAAACCTTGGGTGACATCTCTTCAGGCAGCTTCCGTCACCCTCGTACATGATCTGCGTTTGCTATTGCAGATACTTCCTGTTCATTCATAAATGTCCCTGGTTCATCATGTTTCTATTAACTGGGGTTTTTTTTTCGGCTGATTAGAATGGAGAAGCATTTCTGACTTAGAAGAGTAATACAGCTCCAGTGTGTGGGGGTTCAGCTACACCAGCTCTGGTGTTACAGTGCTGTTATAGAGATTGCCTTTGAAAATTTAACTGTCAAGTTAATAGAACATTGCTGTTTTACAGAAAAAGTCTTGCTATGAGGGTGAAGTTGGGACTTGGGACATTAAATGAATTCACCATTGTTCCTATGAGGTCACTTCAGGGTAGCTTTAGTTTTGTACTGTACCCAAGTTTCTGTTCAGCTGAAATATGAATTTCTGTGCTAGTTTCAGGTCTGAAGATTTCCCTTATGGATTTGCCTGGATTGAGACACTAAAAGTAGGAAATGGGCCTTCTAGTTGCTCCCCTCAGCAGTTTTCTCATTTTCTTGGAGCTTAGTTTAATGTCAGTCCCAGTCACACCAGTTTCTAATATTATTTACCATATTCTGAAGGTCTTTTTGACCAACTCTTACACTTTATCCCTGTGTTAATCAATGTCAAAATCAACTGTTCTCTTTAGTGCTCAATGTATTTTTGTCAGTTCAGTACATGACTAAGAAATAATAACAAAACCCATGGACCATTGTTCAAATCTTGGCTGATTAAAGCAAGTTTTTAAAAAAAGATAAATATTTGTGCCATCCAGAGATTTCAGACATCTATTAATAAATTAGAGTTTATCATAATGTATAAACCATGATTCAGTATAAAAATTCCAGGTAGTTAGGCCTAGTATTTAAACATTTCAAACAGTACATTTTCATTCTTGCATCTCTCTCGCTCTCTCTTTCCCCCACTCTGTGTGTGTGTGTGTCTGCGCGCGCATTTCAGTTCTGCTGTAGGGAAGAATCTTTTAATTTAGGTCATTTTGGCCTACTTTCCATTACCCTCCATGCCACCCCAAACACCACATCTTTATTTCTGTATAATTATAGGATTTAGTATTATCGCACTACTGACCCTCCTGCGATAAAAAAGGACAGAAAAATTGCTTCAATAACAACTGTTTGTGAGATGGAAGACGACATTTCAGTGTTTGTACTCACCTTAACAACAGTGAGCTGAGTTAAGACTACGGGCACTTGTGGTGCAAGCCATTAAGATGCAATGAATGTAAATTCATTAATATTCAAGACTGCGCTGGAGGGACGAAATGAACTGCTATCGACTCAACTTCAGCTTTATGTAGTGAATGTGAGGTCTTCAATATTGGGAGTAAAAGTATCCGTAGATTGTCATTTCTCTCGCCGAATATCTGTTAAACTATGAAGCTTTGAGACGGTTTCAAACCTCCTCGGCAGATTTTTGAGATTTACAAAGGTGGCTGTGTCCTGCATTTCAATCTTGTACCTTTTCATTCTGCAGTCACGGAGACAGTTTGAAATTACCGTGTAGGAAATGATGGTAAACAGATAGTGGATAAATCCTGAAAACCCGTACAATGGAATTTTTGTTCATCTTTTATAGATTCTGATTTTTGATTTTGCTCTACCTCCAACTTTTTTTTGAGGAACACCAGTTTGAGCCGTGTGTGACGTTCAAGCAGACAGGAGCGCGCAGACCCGCCCTCCAGACGCCATTTCTCCCCTACAGATTCGGATGGTGAAAGGACCATAGCCGACTAACCAACAAGGGAAAGAAAAATAAAACAGATTCAGCCACCTTCATTTCGCCAGGTCAGAACTTAGAGACGCGTGTAACCAAAGAATATCCACTGTCGGACACTTTTGGAATACAGTACAGAGACTCGTACACTTGCAAGTGAATTCATTTTTGTGTGGAGACGTGTTGAAGGCCGCCATTTTTGTTACTGCCTTTCAAGTCTGTCGGGAGTCAAGAAAGGGAGAAGAACTCTAGATTTAATTTCTTGCTGTAAAATATTTCAAATTTATTTTCGATGGAAGTTCTGAGAGTAGATCATATTGTATCGACATGACGACAGGTTTATTGACATAAAATGGCGACCTCTCCTGTAGCGTGAACTGACAGTGCCTGGAGTCGGCTAGCTATCGTTACATTGTTTCATAAGCTAGCTAGCTACTTTCTCGGAATAGGGGACGGAAAGAGGAACTTTAATTTGCTAATTGTAACATTTAGCTAACCATCTGACTTGCACTTTTATTGTGTGCTTTCGTGCTAAAGAGATTGTAAAGCCTGTAGCTAGGTCGTTTATTGATGAAAACATATAATGCATCATAGTTGGTACATGCTAGTTGCAGCCTGTGTCTGAAACGTCAGGTTGCGTTGCAGTCGCCACTTGGATAAAACGTTAGCTTAAGTTGTTGTCTGGATATTTTTGTCAGTATCTAGCTAACACTAGTTACCCAAACCTGCAACATTTTTTGATTTTGTTGCATTATTAATTTATTGTTCATTAACAGATAGTTTGTAATATTTTATTTTACCTCGTATAGTTTATTTATTTCAAGTTAAACATGTCATCTGCACGGTTCGATTCATCCGATCGGGCCAGTTGGTATTTCGGACCGGTATCGAGACAGGAGGCTCAAAATAGGTTACAGGGACAGAGACATGGGATGTTTCTAGTACGGGATTCAGCGACTTGCCCCGGTGATTATGTATTATCGGTGTCTGAAAATACCAAAGTGTCTCATTATATCATCAACTCTTTGCCGAGTAAGAGATTTAAGATCGGCGACCAGGAGTTTGAGCATCTACCCGCGCTTTTGGAGTTCTACAAAATTCATTACTTGGACACAACTACCTTGATAGAACCTGCCCCCAGGTAAGCCGTTGATACAGCCACTCACTACTAAACTTGATGTGCTTTCTGTGGTGTATTTGAATTCCGGAATTTTTCTTCTTATCTTTATTATCCCGTTAAGTGAATTTCATGAACTCTTCACGTTGAGTATTTATTACTCTAGTACACTGCATGCTAACAGACAACAGTAATAACTACGGTTAAGATTTTCTTGCATTAAAAAGGCAAACGTGTTTCACAGGTGTGATAGCATACATGGTAAAGAAATGTAAAATAAATAATGGACATGGGAAGTAAGATGAATGAAGAGTTTATGACAGAGAAAAAAATAAGAATTAATGTGGATACAGACTTGTAGTCTCATAGGAAAATAGAGGGGAACACATAAAAAACATACTGCAAAAGTGTTTTCAGCCATTTGTAAAAACCCGGAGTCTGGCGTCGATTTCCACTGTTATGGTTCATAAAATGACAGTACAGTCTGGCCACTTCTTGTGGGTTACTTACAGTGGGTACATTTAATTAGGTTGCTTTGAAAAATCGAAGACAACAGGTATACATTTAGACAGACTTTCTGAGATGTGTATATGTCCTAGGCCATGAAAAGCTTTTAACCTAAATAATGACACTTTAAAGACTCTCCTAAATGAGACAGGAAGGCAGTGCATTATGCAGAAGTCGTTGTTTGTCACAGTCTTTTTTTGGTACCCCTTTAGAAATAGTTCTTTTCAAATACAGATGGTAGCTAAAACAGCTAAGCTAGGCACAAGTCAGCATCTTGTAAAGTGAGACGGTTTAATCTGTGAAATGTTGCTAAATAGGGGCAGAGGTTGAGTCACATTAGCTTATTGAGGTTTGAGACCAGAATGACCCATACAGTCTGACTGTTTCAGGCTTTACCCAAAGACTAATTTTGCCCATAGGTTTATGCCTCTTTGAATGGGAGGCGATAAGGAGTTTGGCGTTCTTAATTTTGTTCAGTTTCTATGATACTTCTTTAGAGGCAATTTGTAAACAAGGTTAGGGCACAGGCATCATCTGGCACTGCAGCCAATGGTGTCAAAAGCAACACTTAAGTCTAAAATTATGAGAGCTGAAACATGATAATTGTTGGCGTTAAGTCTCAGATATTCATTGCTCCTACCAGTGCCGGCTCTGTACTACGGTTAATTTTCGTTGGAAATTGCAAATAATATTTTTACCTGTTCAAAACAAGCCAAAAACCCTACTTTTCTGATATGATTTTTAAGAAAGGAATATTACACATAGATCTAAAATTGCTCAGGAGAGAAGACATCCAGTATGGTCTCTGAAAGATTTTACCTTTGCTGTTGTTAGATTGTCTGCAAATTTGTTCATATTTTGGGAGACATATCCAATGTCTAGAACTCTTGAAATCCAAGGACACCTTTAAAAGGTAGTGGACTGGAATCAAGGGAACAGATCAAAGATTTTTTATTGCTCTGTTTTTTCCTGAAATTCTGATCAGTTTCTTTTCCAAGTTGTCTGTCAAGAACCACCTCTATGGATCAAATGGTTAAGAATACAATACATTAGCTCTGTTATGAGTAATTTTCTCAACAGATGATCAGTTGTTCAAAAACCACTCAAAGGCATCTACTGTTATTAAATTGTATTAGAGTGAAAAATCACCCCTGAATGAACTGTGTGGTTGTAACCTCAGCAGCTAAAATATGAATGCCCATAGAACATTTTTGTGAAATATTTGTCCTCACTTCCTCCTCTGCTGTGCGACTGTCTCTTTTCAGCAGATGCACATCTGTGTTTCTTCGTTATGTATAAGTTGCTGTGTCTTTCTCTTTAGTTTTTATCCAGGCAGGTGTATCAGTGGCCAATTTCAGTATGCAGCTGAAGCTGTTAAGCATATGGCAAATATTCACCACAGGCTGGTGCTCAGAGAAGCTCTGCACAAGGCTAGAGATTGAAGCTACTCGTATCACTTCTCGATCACTGATCTTATTTTTGAGTGGACAGGCTGTTCTACGAAAAGAAAAAAAAATCATAATGGCCTGACACATTGCTATAAAGAAACTTCACTGCTGCAGCTCTCCACACCCTTGAAATTACAAGATCATGGAAATGTAGCTACCTGTCAGTTGAGAATGGAGGGTGATGTAGAAGGGGAGTGGAAATTACACAAAAATTCCTTTGCCTCACAGTTGGCACCGGTAACCACATGAAAGTTAACACCACCAGCTAAGAGAATCTTAATTTGTAACACAAATGGAAAATAGCGCTCAGGAGATGGTTTAACTCACCGATACCAGTTCACCTCCCCAGCTTGCTTTGAACAGTTTTAAGCTCGATAAGGGATTACGATTAGTTCCCAAGGTAGAAAATGGCACCTGAAATTCAGCAGTATGTGACACAATTATAGAGCAGTCATTATACAGCTGCAGAAATGAAGTCCTCAGGTGATGAATGCAGTATTGCGTAAGACCTCATATGGGGCCCCGTTGAATGCAGAAATGAAGGGGTGTGTGAGTTATGCTGAACGGTATAGCAACAGTTGCTTTGCTTATTTCTTGATTGACTTTTAAAGGACATTTGTGTGGTTAATAATTGAACAACACTTGCCTATTTTTTGTAAAGAGAGTAAGGGATGGAAAAGACATGGAGCTTCATTTTCATTTCTTTGTCAAGGGAACGTAATCAGCTTGTGTTTGTGTCACAGGTATCCCAACAGTAGCGGCCCCATCCCCACCGGAGGGCAGGACGAGAACCAGGAGTATGTGCGGACTCTGTACGACTTCACAGGTAGCGATGCAGAGGACCTTCCTTTCAAGAAGGGGGAAATCTTGATCATCCTGGACAAACCTGAAGAGCAGTGGTGGAGCGCTAAGAACAAGGAGGGGCGTGTAGGCATGATCCCCGTACCCTATGTGGAAAAGCTGGTGCGGCCCTCTCCTCACCCCGGTCAGTCAACTGTCGGCGGACGCAACTCGAACAGCTACGGCATCCCTGAGCCAGCTCACGCCTACGCCCAGCCTCAGACGCCATCGCCGCTGCCCCCTGGCACGACTGGCGCGGTCATCAACCCGCTGCATTCAGTGCAGAATGGCCCAGTCATGGCTAAGGCCATCCAGAAACGGGTGCCCTGTGCTTATGACAAGACTGCTTTAGCACTGGAGGTACGACTTTTCTCTTTTAACCCAGAGACAGGGAAATAAATCATTAGATTCTGAGTATTCTTTTTGGGCTTTGGGGCTTGGGGCAAAAGGCCAGTTTGTTTCATGAGGCAGCATTACCAGAACTGTCCTCCCACTGTGTTTCATGCTCATTTCTCTGTTTTGATTTACGCTGGAGACAATGTAAGGTATTTAGAGTACTAATTAAATCCTTACCATTCTTAGAAGAACCAGACTTGTATTTTGGATTTTATGCTCCAAAACCTCAGGTGACCCCAGAGGGTGTTTTTTCATATGTAGGGTTTTGGTTGCGCCAATGCCGACTCTACCTCGACTCTGCCGTTTGTATATGTACCATTTCATGTGTGGAGGTCCCTCAAGAGGTAAAGCACTTGTGGGAGTGTGATAGTAGAGACGTGTGATTCATTTACACATCATTGTGGTTGAAACTGTGTTCTCTTTTTTATAGTTAGCCTGAATTATGCCAGTCCTTACCACTTGTTTAAAGTATGATCTTTGACATTAGTGTTGTCTCAGAGTCACATTTGTAGTGTTTTTGAGGTTTCACACAGTGGAGCTACAGGATTTGGAAATGTTCTCATAACCTCAAATTTTATGTAGCTTTTTTAAATGAGTAAAATTAGTCATCACAAGAAAACGTGTCATTGATGTAAAACTTAAATGTCATAAGATGATGCTTAAAAATATCACAAAGCTCTCTTGTTTGTTTCCTATGAACTTGCTCTTAAAGATGGCCCCAGATGCTGGATAATGCCACGCTACTTGTCTTATGGAGTAGCCGAAGGCAACGTCGCCCACATTACTGGTTGATTGCGGTTTTAGGTTTTGCCAGTCTGGTTTGACATCTCATTGCGAGCAGTTTGGATGATGTAGTGCAGAAACGAGGCCGATTAATGCTAAATTGTAATGAGATTCTTGTTAACTGCAACCTGTGGTTATACGAGAGGCTTTTTTAACGCGTGTGAGGGGGACTCCCCCCACCACCACCACCACCACCCCAACCCCCATCCTCACCCTTTGCAGATATTTGCACAAACTTATCAAGCCTGACTAAGCTAGGGGAAGCTCAAAATATCTGCTGAAAACATTTTTTTTTTTTTTTTTTTTTTTCAGTATCATGGTTGTGTACTTCAATAACAAGCCAATTCCCTTAGAAAGAGGGCAGTGTGTGAATAACTCAAATTTGCATGGTCTACAGCACTCCTTATAGATTACCTTGATATCAGCCCTACCAAGTAACAGTAATGTCTAGGGCCTTGTAGCACTTACACCGAGCCGTCTGCGTAGGGCCAAGATCACTCTATTTTTAGTTGTGAGGAAGATGATGCTTGCCTGTGGTGTAGAGTTTGGGGCTCTGTTGGCACAGTGCCTGATGGCATTGCCGGCAATGTTTTTAGACAATTTGACTTGTCAAGTTCTGGTCTTCCTCTCAGTACAAAAAAAACAGAGTCTTTTTTTTTTTTTTTTTTTTTTTGCGTTTACCTGTGGAGCAGTACACATACATGCGCGTTGGTGTAAATTATCTGTGAGTTGCAATCACACATTCTATGGAATTGGATAAAGACCTCAGAGCCGTTTATTAGCTACATCTCTCTTCTTTCATTTAATTCTTTATTTTTTCTTCTTCTTCGTCTGCTACGCCGAGAGAAACCTCTAAATGAGCGAGGCTATTTTAGGACCTGTGTTCTGCAGGAAATGAGGACCTACTGAGTGATCGGGCTCAGTCGTAGCCGACTGAAATGAAGGCGCCTGTCTCTTTTGAGGAGAGGGGGGAAAAAAAACACAAACCACCAAAAATGAGGATGTAACTGAATGTGTTGAAATTATGGTTTGACCCAACGTCAGATTTGGCTAAAAAACCTTTTCAGCGCTTCGGTCTGTAACCGTCAAAATCTGGTCACGTTACAGACATCCTTTAACATACAAGGTCTCTTATGTAAATATACTGTGAAATGTACTCCATTACAGGCATGTTAAGCACTGTGTGATTTACAGGGTCTGGGTACGAAATGTTTTTAACAGCACATCAAAGCTTGCAGCTTCCTCATGGTGGTTTTAGCTTAATCTGTATCCTGACAGTGTGAAAGTTATTGTCTTCAATCCTTTACATTTGAACTGTACCTCTACATGGTTGATGGAGATTGAGTATGACTTCAGAAGGATATCTCTTGTTTAAGTGTTGAACCATTCTGTTTTATGCCCCCTTAATATACACTTGTACCTCAGTGGAACAGGGCTTCATTAACAAGGGCAGTAATTTTATGATGTACTTGGATTGTAAAAGGAAAATGCCTTCACTAACATATAAGTCAGGATTTTTTTCAAGGAGAGCTATAAATATTTTTCACCATCTCTTAATCATATTAGGACTAACGATACCTGTTTCTTTCTCTCTCCCCCCCCCCCTCCTTTTATGTAGGTGGGTGACATTGTGAAAGTGACACGGATGAACATAAGCGGTCAGTGGGAAGGAGAGGTGAATGGACGAAGAGGTCTGTTTCCCTTCACCCATGTCAAAATAATGGACCCCCAGAACCCTGACGAAAGTGAATGACCTGGGCCTTGCTTTGTCACCACTCTTTATCAACCTGCTGGCTGCCCCACTTTATCACATTTGGTGTTGTGCTTGCCTGCCTGGGGATTTTCACAGCAGCAGCAGCAGCAGCGCCTCTCAAGCAAAACCATTGCGCAGCTTCTGACTGTTTAAAGCTCCAAAATGAAACAGCTCCTAATCCCCTGCCCGGTTACAGGCGAGTCAGTGGTTTTTTTTTTTGTCTGCCCTTAGTGTCCTCTTATGTCCATGCCATTGGCCATCTGCCCCTGTGCCAAGCTGAGGTGTGAGTCCTGTGGCTCCGTCTCTGAGTTGCCTAGTCTTTCTTGTGCCACCCCTCAATTACTTTGCCTCTTTCAAGCTATCTGTCACTGTGTGCAAGCCAAACCTCTCTGGTTAGTAAAACAGAAAGGGAATAGAAATCCACAGAGATTGCAAGCTGATTATAGATACGGTTTGCCAACCCCTTACCTCTGTGGGCCAAATCATATTTTTTTGCGCTTTCTTTCTAATCTTTCTTTCTCTCTCTCTCTCTCTCTCTCTCTCTCTCTCTATTGCGCTTTCTCGCTCTCACTCACTCTCATGCCCTTTGTCTGTGCTCTTCATGTCTAACCATAGTGAAACTGCTTGTGTGTGAGTGTGAGGTACAGGACTCTGACTGGAAATCAGCATGAGACTTTGGCAGCTGCTGTGAGAGCACAGCACATTGTAAGGAGCCTTATGGAATATTATTCTCGCGTCACTCACAGATTTGTACACTAGAAGCAGCCTAGCTACTGAGATCAAAGTTATTTGACAGCAAGTAGAATACGAGGACTGAAAGTCCGCAGTGAGTCTGTCTGTCTTTTTTTTTTTTTTTTTTTCTCCTCGGGTTCATACGCCATTAACATCAATTGCGATGTGACTGGATTGTTTTTGTCTCTGAAGAATTGACCCTTGATGATCTTAACTAAGGTGACACTTGAACCCTGTTGAGATTGTTGTGAGGAATAAACAGAAAAAAGAACTCCATTCATGACTTTTGGTACAGACTGCAATATTCGCACAAGCAGTCATGAGGTAATTCATACAACTCTGGATTCAGTGTCTAACTAAGCACGTTTTTCTGCCTTGCCTCTTTGTCCGTTGTCTGAGAACTGTGGATGACTTGATTTGTCATTAGCTGATATAGTACAGTACAGTGCCATATCTCTGCTAAACAGATTACCAAGAGTGATCCCTTTTGCCCTGAGCTTTCTATTCTGTAGAGCAAGAACATCATTATTCTTGTTTTTTTTTCCAAATGTAACTTTTTTTTTTCCCCCTTTTTTGTAGCCAGCTGTTGAATCAAGCATTCACTGTGTGTTGAAATAAACTGTTGTAAAAACTTTGACCTAAGGTGACTTTCTTAAAAAACAAAACTAAAAAAAAAAGGAAAAAGGGATACAATACCTGCTGGTGGCCTCTGCATGAATTTTTGGACTTAAGGTTTTTTTCCTCTAGGTTCAATGCTGCTTTCTGTCACATCTTACTTCTCCTCTAGACCTGTATTTGAATTGGTTTACCAGTTACATCAGTGAAAATGAATTCACATGCAAGTTTTTGGTTTTCCACCCAACATCAATTTAGGCTAAACTTTCTTATTAAGCAATACACCGATCCATATAATCTTTTAAAAGTGCTCAGATAATTTAAGTTTTTCAAAACTGCTTCAGTTTTTTTTTTAATGGCATTAACAGTATTACTTTGCTATTGTTTTACTTTAGAAAGCATCTACGTGGTCTTAGGTGAGAATGAAAAATTGTGCCTTTTTATTTTCTTATACCATTTACATGTGTTAAATTTTCATGGTTAACCCCCTTGCTGGTATGACCCCTTATGTACATAACAAGTAAATAAAATCTACGTCTACTTCTCTTACAATGGCTGTGATGGCTTTGTTGTGGACAAGCAAGTGTAAATAGCTTCACCATGGTGTTCAGTGATGTGAATGTTCAAAACAAGTCTCACAGACCTGCTCAGAACCACAAGATGGGTGGGCAAGGGGACTTTGTGTTTAGAAACAGGGCTGTGGATCTGGAGCAGGGAACAGTTGCCAGTCTCTCTTGAGTTTCTTTTAGAGGCAGTTTTTTGATTGTGACTGTGCCCTGGAGATGGGAATTAATTAGTGAATCTTAATGAGGTGCTAAGAAAAGAAGCCTGCACTGTGACGACCTAGAGAAACTTCTCAAGGTTAAGGTTTGTTTCCATTTCACTCTCATCCTCAAAAGCTCTGTGTCTATTTAAAAAAAAAAAAAAAAAAAACCTGTCCCCATAAAAGGAAAATAATCATTTTTCGGCCATATCATTTTTGGTTCTAACTTTGATTCTTTTAGTTTAGGCGCCTTGTTGGTTGTGTTGACACAAAATAGAATAAACTAGATAAAACCACAGAGAAGAGTGCCTTGTTGATCTAGAGTGTTTTCCTCATCCACTGGAGTTATTTTGACATCTATTTGTGAGTGCTGACAGGAGAGGGAGGTGCGGGCAAGAGTCAAGGCAGTACTTGTGTTCTCCTATTTGTTGGCCTGGATGCAATATGGCAGTGTGCCTCAACTATTTGAGAAAACTTTGTCTAGCAACTGATGACACAAAAGTATAATGTACTGGGTGAGAGTGAGTCAGTGTGCTGCCCCCTGCAGGACAGTTAGAAATAGCTGTGCTCCTGCCGCCAGTTCTGAATGCCACATTCTCCGTGTACACGAGCAGCACAGTAATCTTAATGTTAATACTGACTGATGATGTATAAGAAATGAGAGCTTTCACAGAGTAATTCATAAAACACACATTTGCTGTCTGATGAGATCATGGAGATTATGCTCAAAGGCCAGCTCTCTGAAGACAGCTGACAAGATGACGTCAACAGTACAGTCACAGATGGGCTGACGGATGGCTGCTGAGATTCACTGGAACAGGCTCCGCGATTTATGACAGCTTCTGACTGAGAGGAGGCGGCCAATGACACAGATTGATTTGCATTACATTGATCTGTCTAAAAATGCATAATGTATAAATATTTGATTCTTTTTAAACGGAACAAGCACGGCTGTGTTTCTCTTTGAGATAACAAAATAGGGGTCACTTTTCTTTCAGCTGCATTTGTTGAATATATAGTTTTGAGATACTTAGGAGCACTGCTATTAAAGGTATCGTGCAGTACTGCATTCAACATCTCACATAGATAAGGGGCTAGATCAGGGGTGGGCAAATCTGGCCCTGGAGGGCCATGGTCCTGCTGTTTTTCTTGTCAGCTAACTAAATACTATCTGTGATTGGCTGAAGAGAGTGCACACCTGTTTGCAAGGTGAAAATCAACAGGTAACTAAGAGGTGAAAACAAAAACCTGACAGGTTACTGGCCCTCCAGGACAGGATTTGCCCACCCCTGGGCTAGATGAATTAGTATTGACCAGTGGGGGGCAGCGTTTTGCTCGACAGTTTCTTTACCATTTTAACTAAGAAATGATGACTAAAGAAGCTAGAGTTATGTGTCACATATTGCAATTTACATTGTTGTGTGATTTATTTGGGAAAGAATAAAGCTATACCAGTGAGCTTTCTGATGTATTATTTAATTAACGATGAAAAACTTTTACGTAGTCCAAATCAAGTTATCAAAGTATTTTTTTTTGGTGTGTTGATAGCTCTATGAGAAGTTAAAAGCCTCATGTCTTTAACCATAGCAACAGCGATAGATGAATACTTTTGTTGGCTGTCATCATTAAAAATGACAAATACAAAACCATGCTTGGCACACTGTATTGTGTGTTTCCAGTTTCACATTTCACTCTAAACCCATGATCAAAGGCATCTGCCCCCTTGGGTGCAAATCCCTCTTCTGCAGATCCTCATGGACTTCCAGCTTTCCTTGCATCACCAAAACAATCACAGAGCTTCCCACTCCTGACATGATCAGTTACCTCTTTATTGCCATGAGAAAAGATGAAAGTCAAGATCTCCACAAAAACCCCACATGTTTCAAACCTGCCACCTATCCCTTTACCAAGTGCATTTCTGCATAGAGACTAGGTGTCCAAATGGCAGTGGGGGTGGCTACAGAGGAAGAGGCACTGACCTCGATCAAAAGGCAGTCAGGAGTCAGCAGATTGTTTCCTGCCCTCCCCTCCACACTCCACACAGACACAGCTCTCCCCCCAGTCTGTTCTGATTTCTCTCCATTTGGCCAAATGTTGACACATAGTACAAACCTGTTACTACATGTCCTGGGGCCATACCCACTATACTCCCCTCTAAATATGCATGGTCCTGTAGCACTGGTCAGCATAGCGCTCTCTCTCTCTCTCTCTCTCCCTTCTTCACTGAAGTAAGTATTAGACAGAACTACATGATTCCTGAATGACTAACCTGTTTGGCTGAATGTGAAGTGTGTGTCTAACCTTAACATTACAGCTGGCAGGAAAGTTGGGGTAATTAAATGGCCTTCTCCGGTTATTTGTTTTGCACATATTAGATTTCACTGAACTGATAGAAACTGATCATCCTCACCAGGCTTGTCTCATAGTGAAAGAATTCTCCAAACTACTGGTGCATGGGTCAATGCAGACCCATTTTCAGTCCATTACCAGTGCATCCGTAAACTAATTCCACTATTATAGATTTGTGCACACAATGACAATTGCCTGAGGTTCTACTTAAGTGATAGTTAGCTCCCACTTTCATCAGAAAAATAACTTATACATATGAAAGATTTTCCATTCTTTTCTCATTCATTTTCAGTAAGTCATAATCCTTCTGCTCTCAAATCATCTCGAAATTCGACTGACACAGCTCCTTCAAAATCATATTGTATGAGATGGGTCTAGATGAGAGAGGTCTTCTTCTATTGCCTTACCCTCAATTACGCACGGGCCACTACTGCACCATCACTGGGGGGACCTTATTGTCTCTTTTCGGAACGTTTATGTAAGTGATGGGTCTATTTTTAGTCTGTTTCGATTAGTCACGGTCAGCTGATCCATCGTCACATTCGAGAACGGTACCAATATTTGAAGTTTTTTAATAGGCCCAGTTAGTTTTACGAGTGTCTCAGTATAATTAAATGGGGGTAATTATTCCAAGCTTCTCCCTGAATCTTTACGAGGTCTGTCTCACACAAACAAATTTCATCTCCTGTGCATCACAACGCGTTCAGATGGCTGCCGCAATTAGAAGCATGGAGCTTCAGCTAATGTTTAGAGGATCTAGTGTAGCCATCTACTTTGTGGATCGTAATATTTTAAACATTAGGGGCCATGGACGGCTTTAGGAGAAATTTTCCTCATATCCAACGGTGTAAAGCAGGTTACTCTAAAACATTGTCGGAGTCCTCTTGCCCCATTTGCGAGTGCTGCCAGTTTAACATTTACAGGTCAAACGCTGCCTTCTGCAACGGAAATGAGGGCACGCTGTGTTAGCATTACTGCGTTAGCATGGCTCAACGACGCCGGCATCTAGGGCAGCAATATGGCAAAGCTGGGCTTGATATTGTCTCCTGAGAGCAAACTCGCTACTTTTTTCCCCCTTATGTTTTCTGTTGTTAAAATTAGAATGACTCACTCATAACAGATTTTCCCATAATCTATATTAAGACTTTTTGGAGGGTATGATTGCTAAGGGTGGAATTTAGCTTCTTTTAAAACTCTAACAGATGGAATTAGCACCTTCTTAGCCAAATGTTGATGACTTCTGCTACCTTATTCAAGAGCGTGTGACCTACAAGGAGGACATTTGATCTAACTTAACTGAAGCACATATCCAAACCACACTAGAGTATTTAATTCAGTGTCCTTTATAGTGATATTCTGCATTTTTTTTTTACATACTGTTACGTCCCCGCGAGTAAAATCTAGGGACTGGGGGAGGTAACATAATAAAAAACTCAAAAAGAAAACAGGGATATGTGGATTGTTAATTTATTAAGCCAAGAAAAGAGAAAGAAAGGGGTTACAACAAAACCAAAAAAAATAATATTCAAAACTACTTAATCACGTCATCCGAATTAAACACACAGCGTAACTGCTGTAACCAGCCAATATACACACAGGGATGAAACACACAGCGATATATCCCTGTTACAAGACACACGCACACGCACACCCGCGCACGCGCACACACAGCATTAATCCTGCCGTCTGGCCCACTGGCCCCGTCTATCTGTCTTCCCAGGACTTTTAAAACAGCCGGTTCCGGTGAACAATTAAGCACCCGCGCTGTTAACCATTCATGGCGACAATGAGGACAGGGTAGGGCGGTGCCTGGAGAGAGACATGGAGAGAGAAAAAAAAAAAACACACCCCAACACCACAGCCGTAACACCCCCTTCCATAAGAGCGAACAGATATTTCGCTATAAATATACGAATGACATCACATAAACACAAACCTAACATGTACACCATTTCATTTTTTTTTTTTTTTTAAAAAATGGATACTTTTACCCACGAGACAGTGCGTCAGCAACAACATTGTCTGTCCCTTTTTTATGTCTGATTTCAATGTTGTAGCCCTGCACCAGTAGAGCCCAACGCATCAACCGTTGGTTATGGTTGTACATCTGGGACAAGAAAACAAGGGGATTATGATCAGTGTACACAATTACAGGAGATGAACTGGAGCCAACATACACTTCGAAGTGCTGAAGGGCAAGTAGCATGGCTAAGGTTTCTTTTTCAATAGTGGAGTAGTTCAGCTGATGACGTTTGAACTTGACTGAGAAATAGCATACAGGATGGCACACATCATCGTCCCCATCTTGCAGTAATACAGCACCGGCTCCCGTGGCACTAGCATCAACCTCCAGCTTGAAAGGAAGAGAGAAGTTAGGTGCAGCCAGGACCGGAGCGCTACAGAGGAGAGACTTAGCAGCATCAAAGGCATGTTGACATTCATCATTCCATTCAAAAGGAACAGCAGGACTACACAATTTGGTGAGGGGAGCAACAACCACAGAGAAGTTTCTACAGAAACATCGGTAATAACCAGCCATGCCTAGAAAACGACGCAGTTCACGTCTGGTAGTGGGAACTGGGTAGGACAGCACTGCTGTGACTTTGGCATCTACTGGACGGACCTGCCCCTGACCAACCTGCTTCCCCAGGTAAGTGACTGTGGCCTTACCGAACTCACACTTGGCAAGATTAAGGGTGAGGGAGGCCTCGGCAAGTCGCTGGAACACCATAGTTAGACTGGCAATGTGGTCTGCCCAGTTGTTTGAGTACACCACTACATCATCCAGGTAGACATTACAATGGGGAACACCCCCCAACACCAGGTGCATCAAGCGCTGAAATGTGGCAGGCGCATTCCTCATGCCGAATGCCATAACTGTGTACTGCAGGAAATGGTCAGGTGTCACGAATGCAGAAATGTCAGATGCTCTGGGTGTTAAAGGAACCTGCCAGTACCCTTTCAGGAGATCAAGCTTAGTGATAAACACTGCTGGGCCAATGCTGTCAATGCAGTCCTCCATACGAGGCAACGGGAATGAATCTGGCACAGTAACTGCATTAACCTTACGGAAATCTGTACAGAAACGATGGGTGCCATCAGACTTGGGAACTAGCAAGCATGGGGAACTCCAGGGACTGCAACTGGTTTTGGCTAAACCATTTTCCACCAAGTACTCAACCTCTTTCTTCATTATTTCCCTCTTCTGTACAGGACAGCGGTAAGCATGTTGTTTAATGGGAGCAGCACTACCAGCATTGATGTCATGGCATATTACATTTGTGCGTGACGGTACGTCATTAAACAAAGTGGGGTAGGAGTGAAGTAAAGTGACTACATCATCCCTCTGACACTTGGGAAGATAGGATAAGTGGGTTTCTATTTTAGACAGACACTCAGAATTTGAAAACCTACCACACTGCTGACCATCAGTTGGCCCTCTCAAGCCATCCTCAGACAAAGATCCTACACAAACCAAGGAGGCAGATGTCTTACCAGGGGCAGCAGTCTCCGGAGTTTTTTCCTGCTCCCCCTGAGCAGCTTCCCTGGAATGATAGGGCTTGAGCATGTTAACATGGCACAACCGTGTCTTTTTTCTCCGTTCAGGGGTGTAGATGATATAATCTGTGTCAGACACTTTACTTTTCACCACATACGGGCCTGAGAAACGGGCAGTAAGAGCAGACCCAGGCATTGGCAATAGGACCAAAACTTGATCACCAGGCTGAAACTGTCGCTCAACTGCTTTCCTGTCAAAGCGCTTCTTCATACTCTCCTGCGAGGAGGAGAGGGCTTCTTTTGCCAGAGAAAATGCATGATGCAGACGTTCCTTACATTGAGAAACAAAATCTCGCACGCTAGATTTTGGAGAAGCACTCAACATAAATTTCTCTTTTAATACCTTGAGTGGGCCACGAACATTGTGACCGAATACAAGCTCAGCTGGGCTAAACCCAAGGGACTCCTGTTTTGCATCCCTTATGGCAAAAAGAACAAAAGGGACCCCCTCATCCCAGTTTTTCCCTGTATCAAGACAGTACTTCCGTAGCATCGACTTCAGCGTTTGGTGCCAACGTTCAAGTACGCCCTGCGACTCTGGGTGATATGCACTAGACACTGAGTGAGAAACACCCAAAGATTGCAAAGTCTGCTTAAAAATTTTGGAGAGGAAATTAGTCCCTTGGTCTGTCTGCACTTTCTTCGGTGAACCAAAGGTGGTAAAAAACTTGGTCAAAGCATTTGAGACAGCTGATGCTGTGATTTTCCGCAAGGGAACAGCCTCTGGAAATCGAGTGGAAACACACATTACAGTTAATAAAAACTGGTTTCCAGACTTTGTTCTAGGCAATGGGCCAACACAATCGACAATAACATGCTCAAAGGGTTCACCAGCAGAAGGTATGGGGTGCAGAGGGGCTGGAGGCACCACCTGATTAGGTTTTCCCACAATCTGGCAGGTACGGCAAGTCTTACAGAAGCGCACAACATCAGTCTTCATTCCTGGCCAAAAGAAATGTCTCAGGATTCGATCATATGTTTTAGTAACACCTAGATGACCAGACCACCAATGCTCATGTGCTAGTTCAAGTACATGCTGCCGATAACCAACAGGAATGACTACCTGATATACCGTGCCCCAGTCCTCACCAAAATCATCTGCTGCTTCACCTGGTCGTAGAACCCACTTGCGCATCAACATGCCGTTATCCACAAAAAATGACTGTTTTTCCCTGCACTCGCTAATGTCCGTAACAACTGCTGTGAAACACTTTGCTAATGATGGATCATCTTTCTGGGCCTCAATGAGTGCCTCACGGGTCAGTGGCAGTGATACCCCAGGAGCAGTAGTAGTGTCTGTAAAACCTCTAGGCTTTCTTCCAGTGGGGTTCAACTCACCAACTGGTAGCAGCCTTTCCTCTGACAAGACAGAAGCAAACAGGGAATCAGACAAATCAACATCTGGGGCCTGCCTACTGGCTTGAGCTCTCGTCAGCACACTAACTGCGAAAACATCTGGATGACACAAAGCCAGGTCATCATGTCCACCAACAGAAATGGGAGCATCTACCACTACAGGAGCAGGAAAAACTTTACCCCCAGCAATGTCATTTCCCATAATAAAGTCAATGCCGTCAATAGGAAAATGAGTGAGAACCCCTACTGGGAAGAAGCCAGTGATCAAATTAGATTTCACATGAATACGGTGGAGGGGTGCAGGCACGAAATCCATCCCAATACCCCTCACTATTGTACTCATGCCACAGGCAGATGTAGCACTCAAGGGCAGGACACTGGAGAGGATGAAAGACTGTGAGCCACCGGTGTCTCGCAACACTGTGACTGGACGCTGGTCCTCAGACTTTCCTGTGAGAGACACAAATCCAGTGAATGTGAAAGGCTTAAAACACTCATCAGACACTTTTTGAGCGGCTGACTGATCACTGGGAGACACTGTTTTAATTACCCCCACACCCTTTGGCTGCCTTGAAGCTGAAGCCTGCTGTCTTCGTTTTAATGCCATGCAGTCCGCAACTACATGACCAGGTTTATGACAAAAAAAACACTGTTTCTCAGCCTTAGCACCTGATGAAGATACATGGGCCTGTGTGTCACCAGATCTATGGGCAGAACCACGATGGGAAGAAGAATCAGGTTTATTAAACACATTTTTGTGAGTGAGAGCAAACTCATCCGCCAGAGTGGCTGCCTGCTGTAGTGTAGTTACTTTCTGTTCATTTAAATAAACCACAGTACGCTCAGGCACACAGTTTTTAAATTCCTCTAACAATACCAGCTCACGCAATGAGGCCAGGTCTTCAGCCTTACATGCTGTACACCACCTGTCGAAGAGGATCCCTTTCTCTCTAGCAAAGTCAACATAAGTCTGGCTTGAACTTTTCCTAAGACCTCGGAAACGTTGTCTGTATGCCTCTGGCACTAGCTCATACACTCGCAAAATAGCACTTTTTACTCTCTCATAGACAAGACTGTCCTCAATAGAGAGAGAAGAACAAGCCTCCTGAGCCTTACCAACCAGCTTACATTGCAAAAGTATTGCCCAAACATCTTTAGGCCAATGCAGAGCAGCAGCGATGCGCTCAAACGCGCCAAAATAGGACTCAACCTCAGATTCTCGAAAAACCGGGACCAAAGAAATATTTTTACTCACATCAAATGTAGCAGCGGGATCTGATGACAACCGCTCGCCCACATTAGAAATCATCGCCGAAGTAGGCTTAAAGTCTGCTTCACCCCTCTGCAACTCTAACTGACGCATTCTAATAGCTGTGTCCGCCTCCAATTTCTTTATCTCTAACTCCCTCCGGAGCTGAAATTCGCGCTCTTCTCTACGAGCCAGCAGCTTTTCCTGCGCCTCCAACTGAAGACGAGCTAGACGCACTTTTAACCGGGCATCTAGCCTAGAGCCAGAAGACGAGCCCACAGAGAGAGGATCAAACCGCGGCAAGGTGAAAGGCTTTCCTTCCACCTCGCTCTTCTCTAAACCGGGAGTAAGAGTAACCGGCTGCGACTCTGTCGCTTGTCCTTCCTGAAATTCAAAGGAGGTTTCACCCGAGGGTTCCGCCATACTAATACGGCCCTCGCCTGTGGACACTGCTGCCATAGCCCCAGCCACCGAATCGTCATGTGAAGTGATGATACGTTTTTCCATTAACCCATTTAAAACAACAGCTTTCAGTTCCTTCTTAACAAGGGAAGTCGAGAAAGGAATACCATAGTGCTCGGCGATTATACATAAGTCAATTTTCCGACAATCATCAAGCTGACTCAGAGTAGGATTAAGCACAAACTCCTCCAAATTAAATGCTGCCATACTCACCACGAAACGAAACCGAATGCGTAGATCAAAGTTAATAAAACTAACGCCAAGCTAAGCTAAAAACAAGTAGCCTAGCTAGAACACCTCATCGATATGGATGACTTTAACTCACTTTCACTTTACTTCCACGCAATTACACTATTGTCAGATGTCACACACACAACACACAAATACCAAGCCAAGCCTTACCAGAAAAACTGCCCCCAGATCCTGCCTAACCCAAACTATACCTACCTATCTTCTGGAGCGTGCCGGGCTCGAGGCAACTTGAAAGGCTTAACATCAGCGGCCGAAGCCCTGAAACGCCTACCCCCGCCGGAGAACTTGATCCCCGCCCAGGATTTACCCCGAAAATAAGAAAGGCAAAATAATAAACGAGTGCCCGAAGGAGAGGCTGGTACAACCTAGCTGGACACTCACCTACCTAATCCGAGGGAGCTGTTTCAATGCCTAACGAAGGCTAATCAATAGATAAAATATTAACAGTAACAAAAACACTAATTCAAAAAATCCGCTCACCAATCACGTTCAGTTTCCCGGACGAGCCCCCAAATATGTTACGTCCCCGCGAGTAAAATCTAGGGACTGGGGGAGGTAACATAATAAAAAACTCAAAAAGAAAACAGGGATATGTGGATTGTTAATTTATTAAGCCAAGAAAAGAGAAAGAAAGGGGTTACAACAAAACCAAAAAAAATAATATTCAAAACTACTTAATCACGTCATCCGAATTAAACACACAGCGTAACTGCTGTAACCAGCCAATATACACACAGGGATGAAACACACAGCGATATATCCCTGTTACAAGACACACGCACACGCACACCCGCGCACGCGCACACACAGCATTAATCCTGCCGTCTGGCCCACTGGCCCCGTCTATCTGTCTTCCCAGGACTTTTAAAACAGCCGGTTCCGGTGAACAATTAAGCACCCGCGCTGTTAACCATTCATGGCGACAATGAGGACAGGGTAGGGCGGTGCCTGGAGAGAGACATGGAGAGAGAAAAAAAAAAAACACACCCCAACACCACAGCCGTAACACATACTCTGCTGATGTAGCCTAAGTGATACGTTCTTTGCTATTTTTTAAATTGTTACTGTATAAATGTACCATCATACCGTAAATGGTCTGTTTTTACAGGCAATGTATTATGTGATCGACTGCTTGTGGGCAGAGTCAGTTTCGCCCCAAAACACACAGCTAAATAAACAGCTGTCTTAATTATTTGAAGGGGCTAGGTCTCGCAGCCACATTTCCAGCAAGAACAAACTCACAACTACCCACCCCCAGAGAAGAAGACCAAGCTCAGGATATCATTTAATGGTGTCCTAATTACCACTATACATAGGGCCTATTCAGAAGCACACTACCACTTTTGTTATTAATGTTTTTTCTCCAGGTCCACATATTCTGTAAATTTAATTATGTGAATATGTGTGAGAATGCACATTATATGACCAGTGTTACAGGTTAGTTACAGTAAAGCTATGGCAATATTTATCATTTCTTTGCTATTTTACATTTGAAAGGAAAGCTGCATCTGTCCAACAGACACCAAGGATTTCAGACAATTCTTCATTGGAAAGAATGTCACAAAACTGCTCTTTTACATTTTTCACCTGTTTTAATAATCATTTCTAAAACAGCAAATTCTGTCAGGAAATCAGAAATATTTGAATTTAGAAGTACACACTCACAGGTGCACACACACACACACACACTCAAACAATGTCTTTAGGGTCTAAAAAGCAAATATGTCTGCAGTCCCTTCAACCCAGTCCTCACTGTAACCAAGATTTTGTTCTAGTTACCAATAAAGACAATGGCCTCTAGAGACATCAGTAGAAACAGATAATTCTGCTGCACCTCCTCCGTCACAAATGCAGCAAGGCCACAGAAAAGAACAAAAATCCTTCACGCTTAGAAGAAGGTTGATACCCATTGCTTCTTTACTAGCAAATTGTCCTGTGGCTGCTCCACCAGTTCTCACCAACAGGAGTAAGAGAAAAGCGGATATTGGCTCCAGTCTGCTACGTTACCATGATGATATCCAGGTGGATGCATGCCAGGTTCTGCTGTGACGTGGTGTGAATGGGGATAAGTGGGGCCAGAATACTGTCCAGATATGACTCCGCTCCACTGGGATAAAGGCTGTTCTGTGTTATAATGGCCATAGAGAGAGTGAGTGCGTTGTCCTGGTTTGTTTTTTGAGCTCACTGACATATTCTGGCTCATAGAAAAGTCCAAGGGCCTGCACTGGGAGCCCATGCCTACAGCTGGCAAAGGCCTGGTGATCTCTTGGTCAGGAACTGTGGCCACATCAGTTGCTCTGGACTCAAAACTATGACGATCAACACTGTCATCTTGACAAGAAGGTGGGGAGGGCATTCTTCCAAATTCAGCAGGTCTATAGACAGCAGATACAGAGAAAAATGCAATGAAGTTAAGAATTTTTAGTTGTTACACCACAATAAGCAAAGCTTGGTGCCTTAAGGATATGGTAACTCAAAGGGCTAAAAGACCGTTGCAGAACACAATATTTATTGATTAAAAAACAATTGGTGAATTAGTATCAGACAGATTGTCTCTGTGTGTGTGGACTCCATCTTAATTTCACACAGATATTTATAGTTTTAGCAAGAGAAGTGCATGATTCTCAGGTGGGGTTGCTGATCGTACCTGTAGAAATGGTAGGTCACTTGTCCAGGGACCATTTGCTCGGAGCTGCAGAAATCCATAGCAGTCTCGTTATGTAGGTTTTGGTCCTGCTCTCCACCCCATGGGGACATATGCTCATCTTGAGGCACAAGTTCCTCTTTGGTACCCATGAGAGCATCTTGCTCCTCTCTTTGTGGGTCATATGGAAGCCTTGGGAAATCTGTATGGGTTAAAGAACAGAACCATCATGAATAAAGAACGCTTAAAAATAACGACACGTAAATATATTTTGACCCTGCCGAATGTACATACATATGTATAAGAAAAATGTTCAAAGTTATGTACCTGGATAGCTTCTGCTTTCTGTTTCTTTTTCTGTGGACCTCAATTTCTTTGTTGGATTTTCTAGACAAGCTAAACTTTTGTTAGCTCTGTATCTGAAATATTGAAGGAAAATCATGTATTTCTTTTGCAAACACGTGAAACACTACTTTTCAATGTATGTAAAAAAGTGACATATCACCATTACCTCTTTCCATGAGTGCCCTCTTCCCTGAAGCCTTTGGCGAACGGGTTATGGTCGATCTTTAGCTTTGTGATCTAAGGGACAGAAAGTCATAGTTACTACCATTGCAGTCTTTCTTTTAAATGATCTGAAGTGTCCGAAGTTGGAGGATTTCTGAGAAATCCAACCTTGCTGTTCTGGTAAGCTGTGACTGAGGTGAAAGTAGTTTCAGCGAAGCTGAACGTCTGGAAGACGCTCCATCGCACACTGTAAAGGTCATCGGCCTGCACCACATGGAAACGAGGCTGGTAGCGGTGCATCGAGTGCAGGATAATCTGGTGAGAGCAAAAAGAACCCAACAAATTAAGAAATTATACAATCCAGTAATTTCCCGGAATTAAATCACTTAAAGTGCTGTTCATTCGGAATATTGTTGAAGAGTTATGGACTTACATGGCCATGCTGGTCCAGGGTGTTGTTAGTGAGTTTTAGCTTCAGGAATGAAATGGACTGTTTCATCCAGTGACTTCCTGGTGCAGGGGAATCTGGGTGTATGTATGTTCGGCAGGGGGGGTGTGGCTCTGCTTTCCCTGCTACTTCCCATTGTTCCTTATTCCACTGTGAAGATACGTGTGAGTGAACACATTAATGAATTCATCAAACAAAAGGTTAGAACTCTGTCGAGATTATGTAGAAGGAAAACATATTTCTTGTCATCTCGGACAACATATTGGTCTTTTTTTTATTTTATTTTGCTCTACAACAATAGATGTCCCTGTTTATAAAGACAAATGGCCAAAGTAAAACAGTCTTTTAAGGGGAGGATCACTTTATGCTAAGTGAGCTGATAGCCCTATGTTCACTTTGATTGCTTTAGAGGAGGAGAGACTTGAGAATGGAGGGAAACTGTGTATGACTGGGCCCCTTACTGGGGAAAGAAAAACAGGAAATGATAATGGCCTTTGATATGCATGGGTCTGTAGTGATTGGCATGTTGTAGGGGAATAACTGTCTAGTTGGCTCAGGTATGCCTTATTACAACATATGAAGTCAGAAAAGCAAATGTTTCAAATTTGAACCTCGGATTTGCTTACCTTGTATCTAAAGTTGTCTACAGGAACCATGTCTACCATGATGACGTACTTAGCATATGGCAGAAGTCCAGACACACTGACGTTACAATGTGGAAACATCCTCCTGAAATATCCGTAAACAACAGAGAACATCTGAGTAACCTTAGCAATAGCACTGTACTTATTACAACATGCACTAACACTGACAAATTTCACCAGAAATAGATATTTATGAGTACAAAGAGAAAATCTCCATGACATGCACAGTATTACTAACAATCAATTGTTATGCCTAATTATAGGTCAGAGTGTGGTTATAAAACAGAGATCTTTAAGAATATTTTGGGTGAGAGAGATTAGATTCCAACTGATTATTTGGGTGAGTTGGTCTTGATTTTTCTTGGGACATGCATTTCAAAGCTCTCTTTGGGTGTTAGTAAATTGGCACAATGTATATTCATGTACATTCGTGTCTATACTTGTAATGATAAAATAGCCCTTACCGTCCAGGCTTAGTTATGATCATCTCTGTCCCAAGTTCGTGAAAGGACTTCCATAGGTCCGAGTTCTCCAGGATCAGAGTGATGTGTCCCTGGTTGTACTGGTCTGTAGCTCCGCTCACAGTGGATGAGACCATCATACTGGATGTGTTCCTCAGTTCTAGGAACACATGTTTTACCACACAAACATTTTACCATGCAAACACCATCTTTACTATACAAACATTATCTAGAATATTCTCAATAATATTTTTATTATATTTCAAAATAAAAGATAGAATAATAAATGATTCCTTATGTATTACATAAAGGCACTCACCAGAAATATACTGCATTGTTCAGGGCCTAAGTCGTTCAGGATTCAAGTCTTTCCAATGTGCACTTGGACAAAATCATTCAAATCTCCATCAGATTCCTCCACTGCAGTGTGATGGATGCTTAAGATAAATGATAATCTCAGACCATGGAAAAAAAAAAAACCCTCAGCAATTAGTGCTAAATCCAAATGTGAAGTTGTGGTTGAGCCACCATCAGAGAGCAATGACACAGATGCTGAGTTCTGCCTTGAGGTTAAAGGTAATTTTACAAAGGGTGGAGTCAGTATCTCTGAGTGGGCAGGGTCTTATTAGCAAAAGTGAGAGGAGACTCATCAACAGTCTTTGAAGTGATTGGAAGGGGGGGGGGGGGGGGGCAGTGTCTGCAGTTGTTTAGGGTTTGTGGGTGGGGGTACATAAAAGACAAAACAACTATTGCTAACAGGAAGATCTAATGGACGGCGTATTGTGTAAGTTGAGTAGGGATATGAACGGGCATGTTACAATAGGGACCAGATGAGTTCCTGAATCACAGCCAACATCATCTCGCTGCGTTGTCCTAAAGTGAACCGACGGTTGCACAACATCCTTGGACAGCGTTTTTCTTCCAGAAATGAATATTCAAAATGAAAAGGGTTTTATGATCATGTCAATTTTACAAGAAAACAAAACAAACAACAACAACAACAACAACAAAAACAGACACAGTTTGCCCCCTAGTGTTTGTGTTTATCCTGTAAAAGAAAGTCTTGTCCTCTCTAAAGTAAGAGACCCAAATGCAAAATTCTCTGTACACATGCACACACACCTCTCACAATGCCAAGGTCGTGATTCTGCTCTGATCTCTTATCTTGTATATGGTAGCAATGGCTGACTTAAATCACTACAAATCTTGTCTCTCAGTCTTGCAGACACAAAAGAGAATGAAGTCATGGGCTCCACCCCCTCCAGACAGGCTAGATTGTGTATTGGGAAGTGTCTGCCTTTGACAATGGGAAGATGGGTCGCTTGATCCCATCAGTCCTGGTGCCCTGGTAGGAGAGGGCTTTTAGGAGAACCGGCACTTAGCAGTCAGTTACAGTCAGCAGGCATAGTGGAGGAAGGGAGCCCGCAGATCTGTGATCTGAGATGTGTCCTCCGCAGGCAAGCCATCCTGGCTGCTCTGATCTCCTAACAGGGTTGTCTGGGGCTCAAGCACCCTGTCTGGAACCCATACACATGCTAAACGCTCAGATAGAGAGGCCATGGAGCAACGTTCACACAGATTCAGTACATCCTCTCAGCTATTCAGCCAACACTGCAAATACAGCTCAATCTGTCATCTATTAGAAAACTATTCTCTACCTGAAAGCTACCAAACAGAAAAATTCTAAACAGCTGCGTTATCTGTAGTGTGATTTTATTTATTTATTTGTTTATTTAAAAATGAATAATCATCTGTAAAAAATGCTTGATACGTTGCCAAACATGGTTGTTTATCTCTTTTTTTTTAGGTAAAATGACAGAAACAGTGTACAGACGTATGTATATATATTAATATATAATGTACAACTTACAATTTACAATTTGGTATTTAGCAGACGCTTTTAGCCAAAAGCGACTTAGAATGAGTGCAACAGTATAATGTGAGTGATTCAAATGCTTAGAAGAAAAATGTCGTTCACTACACTTGCAATCTCTATTAAAAGGCTGACTTCCCCTCATTTGTATGGATTATCTCATTTGCAAAGAGAAGTGCCTGTTTGCATGAACTGTGTGACTATAGCCTTCCACAGGATGTGTGTGACCACAGCCTTTATACCTCAGAATGAAACTGTTACTGCGGGAGATTTTATCTCTGATGAGCCATTGCATCTCTGCTCTCGCACCACCCTTTGGAATCCCACCCCCCTTAAAAACAACAACAACAACAACAACAAACAAACAAAAAGTGAAACAAACAAGTAAAAAAAAAAAACCCTCCAAAAGCAGACAGCTTCACAACACAGTCATTTGTGTAACACGCACAGTATGTGTAAAAAGAGCTCGTATTTTAAACCTTGCCCAACTACCCTTTCTGAATAGTGAGCTGTAGCAGGCTCTTATCCTGATGTGCCTGACTTTCAGAGGTGTAAGGTAGGTATTACTCTTTGCTTCCTGTGTGTTCCTCTCTACGACTTCCTTGAATTGCAGAGTTGCTTGAGGGCTAATTCTGCAGATAATCTATCTGACAAATATATATAAAAAAAAACCAGACATAATGGTGACTCTGTTCTGCAAGCTAGAGAGGCAGACAAGAATGGGGTAGAATGAATCAAAGGAGAGATATTTTTCATGAAAAATTCAGTGACAAGATATGAGGAAGACGAAACCAGATTTTGCATACATTGGAGTATTCTAGAAACAGGGAGATTTTATCTGAAGCAGAAAGGAGTAAAGAATGAATAAAGAAGCATGTTCTTACAAAGACGAGCTGGTATATCAACCACATCAGGCACACTCATTTCAAGGGTCACAAACACATCCTAACAAATGATCCTAGCAAACAGGTTACATATACGTACCCCTAAAATCATAAAACCGCGCACCTTCAACACACACACAAATTAGGATCTATGCACAAAACACCCAAAAGCAGAAGCAAGAAAACATGTTTGAATAAACTGATAGATGGATCCCTGCTCCCTCTCCACACACACACACACACACACTTTATTTTTAACTTTGCATCCCTCTGTGTCTCCCAAGGTTAAAATGAACTGTTTTATGTATTTTCACAATAGTTTTTCCAATGAAAGAGGTGTTGCGTTACATGGTCCTGCCATGTACTGACCCCTTTGTGACTGCATTCCCATTCTGTCTCTGTCAGGACTTCTTTACACCATAGTGTGGCTAATTAGCCTGCATGCTCAAACAGCTACAGCAAATTAACCCACAGGACATGAAAGGAGGGCATGAAAGTTGGTTCTATGCGACTTTTTTTTTTTCTCTGTATATTTCATTTTGAGGTTCTTACCAGGCATAGCTCATACAGAGGCTAACATGTATAGACATCACACTCCCACTAATGTCAATCAAAACATAGGGCAAGAATTTACTTTGTGCCTGCAGTGCTAGACTCAGGCACGTGAATTATATCTGCCGAGAGAACACACGCAATGGTATTCCACATTTGACAAACAGCGGGTCTTGGTGGTTGGGGGGGGTGCAAAAATGACCATTTTATCCTGAGAGAACAATACTTCCTTAAACTACCATTCTTATTAGAGCTCACATCATTCCAAAACATTTGTCATGACTTCAGATGAAAGGAGAGGGAGGGCACACCGACCACAAGTGGAGACAGAGTGCAGTATACATGACTTGCAGATTTATAGGTGAAGAGTGGGAGGGAATGTACTTTGTGGAAGCATAGGGGTTCACCTTGTGTTTTGCTATACAACAGCACACGACAGGACGTACGCAATTCTACTGCCCTTGGAAACCTCCAAGTTATTAAAGGTTTGGGAAGGAAACTGTACCCTCTGCTGGCAAACACTGAAATAGCAATCACATCTTCACTGATATCAGTTAGGAGCCAACTTGTGTATGGCAAATTCACTGATACAACTAATGATGTATTCATGCCAGAATATCACGCACAAGCGAATTTCAGTGTAGTGACGTAATTACACATTTACATGTGAAAGCAACGTCTTCTTCACAGCCATGATTGTCATTGTGGGAGTCTGATGCACAGGGACATGGAGTACCACACAAAGACTTTTGCTCAGTCAACAGATGGCAGTGTTGCTGGGATTAAAAACAGCCATCTAACCATTAGCACGGTTTTGGGCGAATTACACTACCTACCAACACTACCTATGCCAATGTATTTTCAGAGCACTTTTAAGTTTTCCAAAAGCATGTATGCATTGAAATGACTTTAATTAGTTAAACTGCTTTAAAACATTGTGCTCGGTGAATTACATATGTTCACTAGAAAAAGCACTGGATCCAGAGCAGCAGTGCAGCACTCTCAGAGGAGCTCTCCTTAAAATTATGGCTGAACCACAAAGTTTACATGCTTCGGATAATGACTTGCACCTCTTAATTTGTGGAGTTTTGAATTAAACCTTTCTCCTTCGCTGGGGTCGTTACAATGTCAGAGCAAATTTGTTTTCAGCTAAGTGTGGAACTTACCAATTTATTGTTTGATAAAAGAGTCATCTAGCCAGGCTCAAATAAAGCCCTGCAAAACTGTCTTACGATGTCTTTTTCTGAACCTCCCTAAACACACCTGTCCTTCTCAAGCCACAGAAATTGAGCTGCAGCTAATCGTGGTCTTGGCCACTTGCCATAGCCCGACGTGCTCCGTCTAGCAGACACTCACTTGCTGGGAGAGGCCGCTAGAGGAACTGCTGCAACGCTACGGGATAGCCGCCAGAACGGACCCGCTGACCTTTCTTTGTTTGCCCTCTGCATAAGCTTACACAGCGATGCTCTGTGTCTGCTGAAATCACCGAATTAATGCAGTGAAGAAAGAAGGAGGATTGACAAACGCGAAAAGAGAAAAAAAAAGGGATTACACAAAAATGGTGGTCACTTTATTTGCTGTGTCAGAGTGAGGTGCATCCAACACAAGTTACTTTCAAATCTAGAGTGGGCTGTGCTTCCTGGTGAATGTGGATGTGTGTTTTAGGAGGGTAGTTACAGACAGGGCAGTGTATTTACTTTCATTCATTTTGAGAGTCTCAAATGGTGATGAGGGAAACCGTCCGGAGAGTGCTTTATTGGTCCTTGGACCAATGAGTAGCCCTTTCCCATGCTGGAATAGACTGCAGGTAGGAACATGAATGAAGGGAGAAAGCTGTCAGTCTCTGCATCATTTCCTGTCGCCTCACTTCTTCACCTTGCCCTGGGCTGCCACAGCTTCCATGGCCTTGCGTACTGTCTCCTCATCCCCAAGGAACTGCATGGGTTTGATGGGCTTCAGGTCCTTGTCCAGCTCGTAGACAATAGGAATGCCAGTGGGCAGGTTCAGCTCCATGATAGCTGCATCAGACATGCCTGCAGGAGCACACGGTCATAGGAAAGTTATAAAACCGGAAAGATGCAGACAGACACCATGATTATGTAGCCCACACCCCTCATATAAAGTGTTCAGGCAGTCAGAGACCTCCTGCTCTGTTCCTTATTAGAGGAATGACACAGCATTTCAGTTTTAATAGCTGTGTAGTTCACTGAGTGCATTGTCTTGACACATTTCATTTGGTGGTAGAAATGAAACGGGACGAGAGGAACCACCAGTTCGACCTGTCTTAAGTTCTATTTTGTATCGTGTCGTTACTTAATCTTTACGAGCTGTGTCGAAGAGGTGATACTTAGACTTGACCTTTCCGGTAGTTCTCTAACATTTTAATCCTAGAGTACAACTGTTTGACTCAGTCTGGTGACCGCGTGGAGAATGCAGAACCTTTTTACATAAAGGTCGTGTCTGTAACGGGAACCTCACCCGTGGCCTTTCCCTCTGTACATAAGAGGGGCCTATAAATAGATATACTGTCATCTGGGAATAGCAGCTTGTGGTTGGACAGATCTTATGTGTCTAAACGTCCACTCAGTCTCCTGGACCAGCTGGTTTAGCTAAAGCTCTGAGGTGATGTCGAAAACCTTATCTTTATGAATATCTAATCTGTGAGTTTGCTGTGTCACAGATAACACCAAATTAGTTTTTTTTTTCATCACATCACCCCATCTTGATTTGATATTTCATATTTTGGCTTCTCTGAGGCAATGAACAACCTCTAGCTGGTGATACTCACTCTCCAAGTGCTTCACGATGCCACGGAGACTGTTGCCATGGGCTGCAATGATGACGTTTTTACCAGCCTTGATCTCTGGGGCAATGACATCATTCCAGAAGGGTAGGGCTCTAGCAATCGTGTCTTTCAGACTCTCACAAGTAGGCAGCTCCCCTGGCTTAAGACCCTTGTAGCGGCGAGACTAGAGGATGCAAGATCGTCATCATTATCGCTGCCATAGCTCCACATATATCGTACTTACGCTAACTTACTTACGCTAACTTACTTACGCTAACTTACTTACGCTAACTTACTTATTCTAACTTACTAATGCTAACTTACTACTGCTAAGATAACAAAGAGACACGTCTCCAAGCACATTCGGGAATTATTTTTTAACAACATCACCGTTCTATTAAAAGCATTAAATACAGTGTTTCTGTTCATTTTACGTTTGTGTGAATATCCGCTCATTGATTTTTCACCAATGCCGTCCCTCTCTTACCTCACTGATGATCTTATGGAAAGCGTGGTCCTTATCCATGGGAGGAGGGGGGATGTCGAAAGAGCGCCGCCAAATCTTCACCTGCTCCTCTCCGTGCTTGGCTGCCGTCTCTGCCTTGTTCAAGCCGGTCAGGCCACCGTAGTGGCGCTCGTTCAGACGCCAGGTACGGATCACGGGCAGCCACATCTGGTCTGTGCCCTCCATGATTGTCCACAAGGTCTTGATGGCACGCTTCAGCACTGAGGTGTAGCATACATCAAACTTCATGCCAGCTTCTTTGATGGCATGGGCTCCGCGTTTGGCCTCTTCAAGGCCTTTCTCACTGAGGTCAGCGTCGAACCAGCCGCAGAAGCGGTTCTCCTGGTTCCATGAACTCTCCCCGTGACGCACGATAACCAGACGGTGAGCAGCAGCCATATTTTACACAGTTAAGGTTGTTTTTTTTTTTTTAAGAGAAATCCCTTTCCAAACCCCACCAGACACAGCCCTCCCCTATGGTATGCACACACACTTTCTGACCGACTGTGGGCTCTGAGTGCCTAAGCCACGCTCTTTTTATAGCCTACTGGAATGTGAGTGTGCATGTATGCCAAATAATGTGTCCTCGGAACCAATCAAAACTTTTCAGTCGCAGACTGGCGGCAGGGCTCGGCCAGTTAGGCCGGGCCTTTTTCGAGCAGACCCCGTACTCCCCGGCTTGGAAGGGCAGAGGTCAAGGATAGAGTTAAAATAGCAACATGACTTTTAAACTGAGAGCCGTGGAATAAAAGTGTAAATATCAGAGTTAGTACCGAAGGTCTCAGAATGTCTTAGTCAAGAAAATTCAACAGTGCAGCAAAGTAACCAATCTCAGTACAGTACTATTTACTACAAATGGATTTAACCTTGGTCAGTACACCAACTGTATGCTTCTACCTTGATATGAGTATAATGTCCAGCCAACCACTAAGGCTTGCTTTGCTTTAAATTGACTTAGGGTCATGGTCATATATTGCAGAGGTCAGCAGAGGTCTATTATAAGAGACATACACTGTATCAGCCTCATCTCAAGTGTATAATTACACCCAAGTTCCACAATCTTTTTTACAGTGCACATCCCCTGTCACGTTATCTCCAGACAGTAAAACAGAGCTGAATATAAATCTATTATCTTTTACATACACCCAAGGTTAGGTGACAGAGGAATTGAAAATAGGCAAATGCTGTAAACAACACCAGGTTAAATGTGACACCAGATCTGTATTTAATTCCAACTTCAATATGGCAGGGAAATAGATGCATGACTGGTCTAATATACATTATACAAAGTTCTAAAGTGATGTTTAGTATACGAAAAGATGATCCTCTTGAGTTTGCGTCGGTTCATGTGTAGGTCTTAAGATTTAAATTCTTCTACCAAAAATATGAAAAATGGCCTTGGAAAAAAAAAAGGTTACATCAGATTTGAATGGAGTTTGGGCTTGTTGCCAACAAAGCAATTAATGCAATTCAAAGATGAAACACAAAGAAAAACATATCTCACAAAAGCCTTAGAGACGGTATTAGCCTGAAAAGGTAGGCATGGAAGGATTGAGGACAGTGACTGTTGAGGGGCGGAGCCAAGGATGTCATGACAACACAGCCAACAGTACTCAAAGACTCAAAAGATTACGCCAAACTCTCCTCACACAGTTCATACAGAATATACATTTTTGTTGTGTGAAAAGAGCAGAGGATTGCCTGAGTCAAGCAGGGTTAATGGTGCATTGCCTTGTGTCGTAAATGTGCAGAGTCACTGTGGAGAACCTCTCTCTACAGTGTCATTCAACACTAAGAGACAGCATCAGCAGTGTTCTCTCCTCACTGACTCTCCCTAATCAGGATTTTCACATATTTGGCTGAATCATGACAGCCTGGAGCAGACAGTTTAAATAAAGTGTTCAAAAACATTATAGGTCTGTCTTTTTGATCTGATTATTTAGTGAACTGTTTCCAAATTCTCCTCTTTGGTCAGACGATATTTTTGATATAAATGAGACACTGTCTGATTCCCTTCACCACATGATTTGATTGATTTATTGTTTTTTTTTTCTTTTTTAATTTATTTACTGACAAGATATTCATATCTGAAGCATTCTTATTTTCAAGTAAGCAAGTAATCTTATCATTTCACTAATATGGTGTATGATAAGATTATGCATTATGTTTTAAAATAGCAGGCTACTGTCAAATATCATAAACAATGGACAATCACTAATGCTATCAACAAAACCATTAAAAACAATAATAAAAACAGTTGACTGAATCTCAGTGAATCTTTCCTTCTGTGTATATATGGTCACACAATAGATAAATGTTTGGTGACAAAATATCATAACAGAATTGTAGTAGTATTATTAAGGAGTGTCATTTAATCCATTCAGTTTTTCAGTGGTCAAAAAGAGAATAACAAGGTAATAACAAACCATAGTCGACTATTTTTACACTAAACATACAAAATATTTTTTCCTCAGTCTGCTGGTTACATCAATTTCCTCCCCTGATTCTGAATCCATCATAATTTCTGTTCACAGTGAAATGTCTGAATGTTAGAATAGCACCTTCAACCCAAAATGTGGCTTACAATTGTGCATTACCCATTTTGACCAGTAGAGGCAGTGTTGTACTATTATGAAGGCAAAGGGCAGAATAGTCTCTCTCTCTCTCTCTCTCTCTCTCTCTCTCTCTCTCTCTCTCTCTGTCTCTCTCTCTCTCTCTCTCTGTATGTGTCAGTAATAACTGCATAACAAACCAAATGAAATGAAATTGAAATTATACCTCAGTATGCAATTTTTTCTTGCAGCATCTTAGTTCATAGTCTCTTCAAAGCTGTGTGTCAACGTTACCTTGAATGACCTTGGAGAAGGTCAAAACTAAGCAGGATACAGCCATAGAATGAGGCTCTGAAAAGCTAAAACATCATCCTCTTCACACTCTCTCTCTCTCACACACACACACACACGCACACACACACACACACACACTTACAGCAACTCTCTCCGTCTCTCCCTTTCTCCCACTTTCTCTTTGAGGCTATTGATACTGCATAGTCAGATTTTAGAAAACCACTTGCGTCAGAGCTCTCCTTTCTGGCTATAAAAGCAGAGGGTACTGCAGCAGCAGCAGCAGATCAGTTTTTAGCTGGCTGCCTGCAAGAGGAACAGAGAGACAGAGCAGCCTGCTCCTGGAACCATGAGTTTCGACCCTTACTTCTCCTCTTCCTATAAGAGGTGGTATGTGGAGAGCAGCCCCCGGGTAACCTCACGGGGCCGATCCCATACCATGTACCCCAGCCACTCCTCCCCGATCTCCGCTGTGGCGACTCGTCTGCATTATGCGTCTCCAGGCCGGATGAGCGGCCCAGTCCGCTCCGTGGAGATGGACCTCACTCAGGCTGCCCAGGTGAGCTCTGAATTCAGGGCAGTTCGCACCCAGGAGAAAGCCCAGCTGCAGGAGCTGAATGACCGATTTGCTGGTTTCATTGAGCGCGTGCACGAGCTGGAACAACAGAACCGGGCTTTGGAGGCTGAGCTGTTGCTGCTGAGGCAGAGGCATGGAGAACCATCCCGCCTTCGGGGACTGTATGAGCAGGAGGTCCGCTCCCTGAGGGCTGCTGTTGAGGAGGCGAGGCTGGAGAAACAAGCTGCCCTCAGCCAGAAAGAACACATGGAAGAGGCTTTGAGGACACTGCAGGGCCATTACGAAGAGGAAGTATTGGCTCGTGAGGAGGCAGAGGGAAGGCTTCTCGACGGCCGTAAGGAGGCAGATGAAATCGCCCTGTCCCGGGTGGAGCTTGAGAAGAAGGTGGAGACGTTGCTAGAAGAATTGGCCTTCCTCAAGAAGATCCATGAGGGGGAGATCTCAGAGCTGCAGGCCCAGATCCAGTACGGCGCACAGCTCGCTGTGGAGACGGAGTCCGCCAAACCAGACCTGTCCAGTGCCTTGCGAGACATCCGAGCCCAGTATGAGAGACTCGCGGCCCGGAACATGCAAGCCGCTGAGGAGTGGTTCCGTGGAAAAGTGGGGCATCTGACAGAAAGCGTGGCCCAGCACAGCGACGCGGTGAAGAACTCAAAAGACGAGGTTCTAGAGTACCGCCGTCAACTTCAGGCCCGCATTCTGGAGATTGATGCCTGCCGAGGTCTAAACGAGTCCCTTGAGAAGCAGCTGAGAGACATGGAAGAGAAGCAGAGTGCTGAGGTTGCAGCCATGCAGGTCAGTGCTTGGACCAAATCATAAGAGAAAATCAGTGAGGACAAGTTATTATTTCATTTGTTAGACCTTGAAGATTATGTACAATACAGTGACAAAGATCCTTGCACTTTTATTGCATATATACAATTGTAACTCATTTCTGATTGATTGATGCAAGAATGATGAAATGGCACTTAAGCTGGTTAGATACTTAGAGCTCATTTGTAGTTTGTCCATTAACCAAATTTATCTAACTTCTTTTTCCCTGCCTCTGCAGGAAACTATTAGCCAGTTGGAGGATGAACTTGGAGCAACCAAGAGCGAGATGGCACGATATTTAAAAGAGTACCAAGACCTCCTTAATGTCAAGATGGCTCTTGACATTGAAATTGCTGCATACAGGTAAGCAGGAGGACAGGAAAAGTGAATATTAGTACCTTGGTATGTCATTCTGTGACCTAATTTTGATACCTTTTCTCCGTAGGAAACTCCTTGAGGGGGAGGAGTCTCGTTTCAACGTAGGTGTGTCATTGGGCGTGCCCAGTGCTTACTCTCATGGCTTGCCCGGTGCTACTACCTTTGCCCGCCCCATGTTTCCTCTACAGCCTGGCCTGAGCTCTGCTGCCCCCTATCTGCTCAGCTCTCGTCTGATCAGCACAACCTTCTTAGCGGATGAAATCATCACCGCTGGCCAAGAACAGCAAGTTGAGGCTAGTCCAGCAGAGGAGGAAAAAGAAGAGAAGGTAGAAGAAGAGGAAAAGGAGGAGCAGAAAGAGGAGGAAGAGAAAGAAGAGGAGAAAGAGGAAGAAAAGGAGGAAGAAGAGGAGGAAGAAAAAGAAGCACAGGAGGGTGAAGAAGGTTAGCTGCACCTCTGCTTTGGTGTTAGTCTTTACCATCTCTTTGGGTGGCAGCCAACATTTTCACGGATATATTATTTAAACGATCATGCATTCACCGTAATGTTCGATTTGTTTATTTGTTTGTTTGTTTGCAACAGGTGGTGAGGAAGAGGAAGAAAAGGAGGTTGGAGCCGAAGCTGAGGAGGAGAAAGAGGGAGAGGAGGAAGAGGGTAAAGAAGGTGCAGAGGAGGATGCAGACAAAGAAGGAGTGGAGAAAGAGGGTGAGGACAAGGAGGGAGAGGAGGAAGCAGTTGCAGAGAAAGAGGGAGAGGAGGAAGCAGGGGAGAAAGATGAAATAAAGGGGGAGGAGCAAGCAGAAACTGAAACAGATACAGTTAAAGATAAGGAGGATACTGAGCCAGCCAAAGTCAAAGGCAAGGCAGAGACACCAGAGACAGAAAAAGAGGCAGAGACAGAAAAAGACAAGGTAGAACCTGATACAAAAGGAAAAGACAAGGCAGAACCTGAGACGAAGGAAAAGGAGAAAGCAGAAGCTAAGCCAGAAAAAGAAAAAGCAGAACCCGAGACAGAAAAAGACAAGGCAGAACCTGAAGCAAAGGACAAAGTCAAGGCAGAAGCAGAGACAAAGGAAAAAGAGAAAGCAAAACCCGAGACAGATACAGAGAAAGCAGAACCTGAAGCAAAGGACTCAGCCAAGGTGGAACCTGAGAAAAAAGAAAAAGATAAAGCAGAACCTGAGAAAAAGGAAAAAGACAAGGTGAAACAGGAGACAGTTCAGGGCAAAGACAAAGATAAAGATAAAGTGGAAACTGAGACAGTCAAAGGCAAAGACAAAGGTGAGGAGTCCAAAACTGTGGAGAAGGAAAGCACTAAAAAAGAAACAAAGAAAGATGACACAGAAAAACCTAAAGGAAAAAAGTAATGAAGTAATGAATTCCAAACAGTCGAAAACCTGGATGCTGTCCCTGATTCCTCTTATGTCTCTTTAGCCTGTGTGCTAAAAATCTAGGAGCTCAATCCAATTTGCAATGCAATTAAGTTTGAAAGCACATATAGCTACAATTGCTTTTGAAACTGAATAAGCTATTCTGATTGTGTAACGTTAATGTATGTATGCCGGAGTGCCTGTAAACCAGGGTGTGATTTTTGGGGTGATGCTGCCAATTATCTGGGCATGTGAGACAAAAAGGTGTGTAACTATATCACAAATGCAATAAAAGATGCCGCTGTCAGAGCAAAGAGGCTTCTTGATTCATTGGCTGTTCTGTGTTAAGAACACATACTGCATTGGTAATATTATATAATCTAAATCTCTTGGAATGTCCTATTGATAGCTTTCGTGTGGGCTTTGTAAAAAAAAAGACAAAAATCAGAGGATGTGGTAGCTTATCACTGGCTTATCATAAAGCATTATAAAGTATTAAAGTGGCTTCAGTTTGTTATCTTCTCACTGTATCATACAGCTAGTTTAAAGTATAATTCAGGTTTGGGATTTTTTTTTTTTTTGGCCAAATACATCTCAAAAATGTTCTTAAATAATGGGAAATCAGAAATTATCCATCAATTATGTTGTGTCTGCTGTGATACACATAAAAGTAGCAGCGCTATCTATGATGATACATAATAAAAACCCACTACTATGACAACGTGGAATAAGTACATGTCACACATTATGTGATCTGCTTAATCTGAGCTAACAGATGTAGTAAAACAAATATTTCAGTACTTAACTTCCCTATGGCTTTTCTTTAAGGTTTTCGTAGTACAGATGATTTAAATAGCATTTTCTTAGCGGACAGTAAGACAGATTGACATAGAGGTAACGTTATGTAGGTCACATCGTGGAGACAGACAAGTTATGACAATGACTAACACTGTTCTGGCTGCTCATTTCTAGTTTCCTCTTTGTTAATTATTTATCTAACTGTTGGGCTTCAGCGTTCTCGTGCAGTAAGGGCTGAACTTGACCAGGGGAGCTGAACTGGTTCAAACATTGGTAAACAACCCTTGCGTTAGCAGTGTTTGCAAGCACAAATGCTTATAAAACGATAAATATAAAAATATGTGTAAAAAATGTAAATGCATAAATGAAAACATAAGAATATGATGGTTAATTGCACAACAACAGCAAAGAACTACAGTTTAAAATGGACTGTCCAGGTGGTATGAGAAAAGATAAAACATTTTAGGAGATGTGCTTAAAACACTAAAAGCATTACAGTACTTTGTATATGGGTAATTCTTCAACTATGGTCCATTTTGGTCAGGACAATTTTAGCATTTAGCATATAATACATATTTCACTTTAATATTAAGAGGAAATCATAATTTCCTGTCGTGGAAATGACTGTTGTGGAAATGACATTTTGTCATTTTTTCTTTTAAAATTTCATGATATGTTATCCTGTTAATGTCAGTTTTAGAGTTAGCATTAAATATACACAAAATACACAATATTAAATGAAACTGGTCCATATGAGCTGTTTGGAAATGACACCCAATACACACATTCTCAGTTTAACTCATATTTACCTTGATTTTTCCTCTTTTTGTTAACCCCTATGGAGGTCACTCTTTTCTCCAGCCATGTGTTCCCCTGTTGAGTGGCTGTTGCTATGGTTACTGAGTATACAAAACCTAAAACACGATCCCAGAATTCTATTTTGTACAGTGTGGTGGAATTTTTTTATGAAAAATACAAGAAAATGTGAAGAAATATTACAATACATAAAATATTTAATTAAAATAGACATCAGTGTCTAATTTGTATTTGAACTCAACATTATTTCAATATTAAATTCAAAATAAAGCAGGATTGAAGGTTCAAAGTTTGGCTTAGGGACAAAGTGGAAACCATACATAAATGGCCTCTTACTATATAGTAAAATTAATGACAGATATTATGGAATTTCTTCCTACGACAGCTGAAAAGACTCCATGTCAGCACACACATCCTGGTTCAGTTCTACAGGGCTACATCATGGAGAGCATCCTGACTTCATCTATCACGGTCTGGTACGACTCTTCATCAGCCCGCTCCAAGGCCAAACTACAAAGCGTCGTACGCACGGCTCAGAGGGTCGTCTGATGCCACCTGCCCTCCATCAAGGACCTACACAGCTCCAGAGCTGGGAAACATGCATGGAAGATTGTGGCTGATCCCTCCCACCCAGCCCACAGCCTGTTCGTAAGACTCCCCTCCGGACGGCGGTACAGGTCTATCAAGACCAAAACCACACGACACCAAAACAGCTTCTACCCCAAGGCGGTAGCTCTCCTCAACACCTCCTGAACTCTTGCACTGTTTGTTGTATATGTACTTATGTGGAACCACTGTGCCTTCAGTATTGACTTCGCATACCCATTACCACCTTCTGTGCCTCTGTATCAATCACTAAAACCACATACCATTGACCTACTTGAATCCCACATATCATTTACCATCTAGCATTTATCTGCTCATTACACGACGCGCTATCCTGGTGTTGTCTGTTGAATTGTATTTTGTATTGTGTATTGTGTATTGTGTATTGCAGACTGCAGATTGTACATTGTACTGTATATTGTGTTGTTGTGTCTATAGAACTTATATTGCTGGTCCTGCATCGTGCATTGTGTTGTATATTGGACGCCCTGTATCCACTGTTGTATTGCACACTGTATCGTATTTATTGTGTATTTATTGTGTATTTTGTGTGCTGCATGGAGAACACCAAGAAAAATTCCTCGTACATGTACCATGGCAAATAAAGGTGATTCTGATTCTGATTTATTTTTTATAAGTTCCTCTTGGTGTAAAGTAAGTGCGACAAAAATAAAAATGTAGAAAAGTTTTTTTTGTTTTTGTTATTTCTTCCAGGGACACAAAAATGACCATAGTTGAAGAATCACCCATTGTCCGTCAACTCCTGTAGCTTATGACTCATAACCAGTGTTGCGATCTAGCAGATAGTGAACTGTGACGCCTTCAGAGACTGCAATGCAGGGATCCCCATTCCCAAATGCAACCAAACTGAAACACAGCTCAGCATGTATTTGCATATGAAAGAAGTGTTTAACCAGGAGAATTCATGAAGGCGGGCGCGACTTGTCACTTCTAGGCACCACCCTGCTTCGGCGCAGGCTTCGAAGGGTCCCGGGAGACGACGCGGTGGCGTATACAGGGCGCATCAAACCTCTAAGCTAATTTTAATTTTTTGACTGTGGATTCCCGATTTCACCTCGCAGTACATATTATTTTATGCTTCATGACAACACATAATCCAAAGTAAGGTACAAGAGGGATAAACGTTGAATAGTACAGAGTGGGAAATTTCAGGATAAACATACAAATTAAGAGTTTACAAACACTACAGCTTTGCAACTAATACAATAATCGACTTTGCATGGGAAAGCACCGCGGTCTAAAAGAAGGTAATTCAGTTTTCATTTCTATTTTTATGAATCAGACGGAGTCGGAGTAGGTCACGTGAGGACATCGGAAGGACGGATATGTTCGTCAGCGCTCTCTCCATCCATACACTCCCTGCATACAGCGGAAAGAGAAAATCAGCATATGTCACGTTAGAGTAACAGAGATGAAGAAACAACCCATACGCATGTATGATACATGAGTGGGCGCTGGACTGTTAGAGAACAAATATCTTCGTTTCTCAAGAGTTTTCTGAAAAGTCTGTGCGTTAAATTAATCACGATTATCTCCTAATGACACGAGATTTGCTTGTTAACTGAGGTCTGATCTCACCTGCTGAAAAAGAACATTAAGGGCATTAACTACTGAAAGTTATAATGCAGATAACATCTTTCTGATATTGGCAGGATCATAATCGCGTGGCATAGAGTTATGTTATAAACATGCTCCCGATAAAAGGTCCATTCTTATGCTGGTACAGTAGCGGCTGTCTGTACCCAAATCTCGATTTTAGTCAACAACCTTAGAAATGGCAAAGCTGACGTCAGTTCAGAGAAAAAGGTCATTCGCTACCAGATGTTGTAAAATACATCTAACTTTGGGATACCATTTACAAGGCAGCAGTGTGTGGATTTTTACCGAAGTGTACATTTTTACTTGGTTTTATACACAGTATGTTTTCAATTGTAGTGAAAGTGATATAGCCTATTCAAAAGAATTTTTTTTCCTTAGATATTATTTCAACAATTCTGTGACACTTTAGTTGACTTTATTCATACACACTAGGCAGAGTGTCGAGCACACAAGATAAATTACGTGTGTCCTCAGAAGCATGACTGTATACATTATTATGTAATGTATGACATACTGAATTGTTCATGACGTAAATGTCTTACATTAATTACTGACAAGGAAAGGATGCTATGAGGATGCTGATGTCATCATGGACAGTATTATTACAAGTGTGTTAGTTTTCTAACTAACATAAGCATGTTATGGCAGAAATTATGTCAGATTAGAGCAATGCTCATGTCAGAAAAGGTGTTACATCAATTTATGGATGCATAATATGCAACACAACCACATATTTGGATGTCTTACACTATACTGCATGCAAACCAAACAGAATAAACAATAAGAAGAAACAAGACACATCAACACTGCATTTTTTTTAGTATGACCTTTATTGAGCAAATGCTGCTGAGAAATTTTTCATGATGAATAAAGACATGGGTTTGCAAACAGTAGCACCTCATTAATGTTAAGTATTTAAATTCAAGTCCATCCTATGCATACAAGAATGTATGTGTGCGCATATGCAGATTTATTTTCAATTGCACTCATAAGGTAAACATATTTAACAACGGTAAAAAGCATGTTTAAGGCTAGAAGTTTCTTAATTGCTGTTACGTACTGAATGTGTATGATCATGGACTCTTCGCTCCATTGTAACACTCTTTTATCATTGTATTGTACTGTGTTATTATTGGTTTTTGTGTTTTTGTTTTGTTTTTTTTGTTTTTTTTTTTGTTTTGGCTCAGTCAGGGTCCTTGCTTTTAAATAAGTAAGGCTAATTCACTGGAACGTATTTCTCCATTCCTCACAGTTGATCTTCCCACCCAACTCTCTTTCTTAACGGAAATAAAATATCGTTGAACTTCACATACATTTCTCCCATTCACATTTACTTGAATGTTTTGGACATCATGTATTCTGCTCGCACAGACACGCTGATTGTTTTTCTACATCAAAGAGTGGAGAGCATGCTCCCCCCTGAGCTGACATGCAGATGCCCCAATCCCACTAACCACCCCCACCCCCATATCGCAGAAAGAAATAAAGAAAGGAAGAAAGAGAGATTTGAATCCCACAGATAATCACCGCATCTGCAGCAAAACCCAGTTAAAGCTGTCACTCAACATGCATTTAGAATTTTAGCTCATCATATCTTATGGCTTCTCTCTATGCATTTTTTTTTTTATTTAATCTTGAGATTGGTTAATGTAATAACACCTTTTGCTAGCTTTATGGTTTCTTCATTATGTTAGTTTCTGTGTTGATTGCTTACTATGTGTTCTCCTCCATACTTCCTTCATCTACTGGTTAGAGTGTATCTAATCTGTTTTAGTGACCTGTTTCACAGCCTAAGTGGACTGTTTCTCTGCTTTTTTGGTGGTCTTCTCTTGGACAACCTCCTCCCCCTCCTTCCGTGTCTCGGTGACGGTTACGGACTTGGTGACAAGTTTAGCACCATCCTCTCCTGTGGTTATGGTCTCCACAGTTTTAGTGATGATAACCTTTTCACCTAGACTTTCTTTGGTGGGACTTTCATCCACTCCGTTGGAGATGACCTCATCAGACTTTTTCTTCTCATCAGCTTTTACGTCAGCATCCTTCTTTTCCGCCTTTTTTTCCTCGGCATCTTTCTCAGCTTTTTTCTCGGGCGCCGCCTTTGGGGCGTCTGTCTTGACGTCCTCAGCTTTGGGGGCCTCTGGTTTTGAGGCCTCTTTCTTTGGAGCTTTGGCCTCGGATGTGTCCGTCTTGGGACTCTCACTCTTTGGGGATTCGCTCTTTGGAGATTCGCTCTTTGGAGATCCCTCATCCTTCTTCACATCACCTTTTGGGGCCTCGGTCTTTTGAGGTTCGGCCTTAGGTGTCTCCTTTTTGGGGCTCTCGCTCTTTGGAGATTCACTCTTTGGGGATTCTTTCTTTGGGGTCTCTGACTTTGGAGCCTCAGTCTTGGACACAGGAGCTTCATCTTTCTCTTCCTTTTCTTTCTTCTCAACTTTTTCGGTCTCTTCTTTGCCTTTCTTATCTTCGTCTTTTTGCTCTGCCTTTTCTTCCACCTCTTGAGATGCTTTGGCATCAGCCTCATCTTTAGATTCCTCTGCTGGTTTCTCTTCCTCTTCTCCAGCAGCCTCTTTTTCGCCTGCCTTCTCTTTCTCTGGGGAAGCCTTAGACTCTGGTGTCTTGGCGCTCAAGGCAGTTTCCTCCACGTCCTCCTTCTGACCCTCTTCCTCCTCCTCCGCTCCTTCCTCTCCTCCTTCGGCTTCTTCTCCCTTTTCACCTTCTTCACCCCCTTCCTCCTCACCTTCTTCCTCAGCTTTTTCTCCTTCCTCTTCACCCTTTCCCTCCTCTTCCTCTTCAGCTCCCTCTTTCTCACCCTCTTCCTCTTCTTCTCCAGGTGCTGCAGAGCTCACTTTGGCTTGGGTTGCAGCAACAACCTCTTCTTCTTCTTCTTCTTTACCTTCTTCCTCACCTTCCTCTTTCTCTTCCTCCTGCTCACCCTCTTCTTCTTCCTCTCCTTTTTCTTCTTCTTCTTCTCCTTCATCTTTTTTCTCTGCTGCCAACTCCTCTGCCATCTCAGCTAGAGCTTCATCCAACTCAGCCTTCTCATCCTCCACTCTGGTCTCCTCAATAATCTCCTCCACAAATTTGTGCTGCACTTTCAGCTTGGTGGGTTCAATTTTAACTTTGGGGCCTTTAGTGACAGGCTGGCGGTAAGGGAAAGTGCTAAAGTGGGTCTCCTCTCCTTCAAGAAGTTTCCTAAATGAACAGCAGTAATGAGATAATTAGTATAGCTGCATAAATCAAAGAAGCAAGGTAAATGGTGAGTAGAACTAAAAAGTACACATTATGTCAATTGAGGCCCCTGAGAAGTTTTTTTCTTTTTTTTTTAAATCTGTATTCTGTTTTATTAGTATTGTATTATGAATATGGTTCATAACAACAAATGGTAGGACTTAGTCCTTGTGCATGCATTTGAATACTGCTAGAATCTTATCTTGAATTGGATTGTATTTGTACTTTACCTGTATGCTGCAATCTCTATATCCAGTGCCATCTTGACATTTAGGAGGTCTTGGTACTCACGAAGGTATCGCGCCATCTCCCATTTTGTACTCTTAAGTTCGTTTTCCAGCTGATGGATGGTCTCCTGGAGAGCAGAGAAATAAAGTTGTGGCCTCTCAGATCTTGTTTAAAAAACAAGAATAATAGAGAAAACAATAGAGGGAAAGCTCTGGAATTCTGAGATTATATTTTGTTGAAAACCTTTCTTTCTTATGTCCTTAATTTATGCGCATTTATTTATTTGTTTGTTTGTTTGTTTGTTTATTTTTGTTTCTGTTTGCATTACAGCTTTTACATAATTCTCAAATCTGACAATTCTGTTGCAGCCTACGCTGCTCACAGAGTGGTGGCACCCAAGGGCAGGCTGCAGACGCTCCTCAAGCATGCATCCTAGTGGACTGTATCGGGTGATTCCAGGACACAGCCAATGAGTCTGAAGTGCTGGTACTCTGACTCAGCATTAGGAAAAGAGACAGTCTCGCGTCATTTTCTTTCCTTAACACCTTACGTTCCGCTCAGACTTTACGTGTACTGTAAAATGGAATCGCCTACGCAGAATCACACGGACGGCTCTTGAAAATTCTCTCTCGCATGCTTGCAATATCCTAATCGCTTATAAAAACTCTGTGGAAACTGTTATTATAAATAAACATAGAAACGACATCGGAATTCTGTTCCTTAAAATAGGCTCTACATCTGAAGTTTCTTTGCTTGCACGAGTGTGAGCGAGCATGAAATTAGCATGAAATATCCTGCACGAAATATACATATATCATTATTATATGCTCAAAAATACTGCTTATGAAGTAGACTACGAATCGTTTTAGCCCACGCATAATCCTGGATGAGTATGATTTGAACAGTAATATTGCATTTGAGTGATAATGACACTTTAAATAGCCTATGACGGTGTATGTTTTAGTTTGCATTCTTTTCGCCGTCTATTCTTTGATAGGTTTATGTGACAGTAGCATATCTGGAATTAGTGCAGCAACTGGATAATGCATTAATCCTTCTTAATTATATATTTACGAACTACAGAATCATATATAGGAAATGAGCGTGTATTCTCAAACAGAATACATGGCTTAACTGGAAAAACGGTACTTTAGTATCTTTAGCATAAAAGTGCTGTTCTATTTACCTGGAGGCTGGCAAGGTCGCTGCTGTGACGATCCTCTATGTCGCTCAGCTGTCTTTCCAGCGATTCTTTGGTGCCTCGGACAGATTCTAATTCAATGGTTTTAGACTGCAGCTGTCGGCGGTAGTCTGAAATCTCATCTCTAGCTGATTTAATGGCATCTTTATTTTGCTCTGCAGCCTCTGTCAGTTTAGCATACCGACACATGAACCAGTCTTCGACTTGTTGAAGATTTTGGGTGGAGTGACCCTCAAGTTGTGAGCGAATCTCTCGGAGTGCTTCAGTGATGTTGGTCTTCTGGTAATCCCTTCTCTCTACGGTGACCTGGGATGCCTGCACCTGAGCTAGCAGATCGTTCACTTCCTCTTCGTGGTTGTTTCGGATGAAGGCAATTTCATCCTGAAGGGACTGAACTTTTTTCTCCAACTCTGCCTTAACCAGTGTTGAATCAGCCATGTCCTTCTTCAGAGCACGGATTATAGCTTCTGTTTCTTCTCTGATTCGAGCTTCCTCATCGAAGCGGTCCCTAAGTCGTTGGATGTCTTCCTCGATGTGATCCGTATCTAGCTGGATCTGGGATTTCTCGTGGTTGATCTGCTCCAGCATAGAGCGAAGCTCCTGTAGTTCTTGGTCGTAAAGTTCGCCCAATTGAGACTGCGACACCTGCTTCTGCCGCAGTGCCTGGATCTCCGCCTCGATCTGCTTGTTCTGTTGCTCCAGAAAGTGTACCTTGTCAATGTATCCGGCGAAACGATCATTGAGACCCTGGAGTTGCTCTTTCTCGTTAGAGCGCTTGTAGTCTCCATTTAGAACGGAGGACTGGCTGAAGTCAACACTGTCGGCGGAGCTCAGCACTGTAGAGCTATATGCCCTTGCAACGGGTACGTTGACGGTCCTCTTGTAGCCGGCGGAAAGAGAAGAGCCAGGGCTCGTTCGGGACCAAGTCTGAGAGCGAAAACCGCTGGAAGGGGTACCGCTGGTGCGGCTGTAACTAGTCCGGGTGTCCATTCCTCTCCGGAAGGGGCTCCCTATAGGGTCTACAGCGTAACTCATCAGGGAAAGGTGTGAGCGTGCAGATGGAGGGGACAATGTGAAGTGGAGACGTGCAGTGTATGTGTGCTCAGGAATGGAGCGTTTGACTCGTTGGAGAGCTGGTTTGCCGTCTTTATATATTGGAGGCGCTATTGCGAAAAAGCATGAGCTTATTTTGACTGGTCAATTGATCCACCGAAGTGGGAGGGTCCCGTTTGTTATCCGTAGACTCTCTTTATCAGAGGTCCAGCATCCCGGTCAAACAGAACATGTGGGTTGAAGTTGGGAGGTAAGAATATACAAAAAAAGTAGCGATCAAAGCATAGAGTAGACAGACTCGCAAAGGTATTCTTAGACGTAAAAAGAAAAGAAAAGAAAAGAAAAGAAAAAAAACCCATAAAAATTTCAGTCTGTCGCTGAGTCATTGCTCATGAGTTTGAACTGTATTAAACGAACAACATTTTGGATTGGTCACACACACACACACACACACACACACACACACACTCACACACAGACACACACACACACACGCATCAGAAGGCCATGGACATTAGTGAGCTGTGCGTAGAAACAGGATTCTGGCACCGTCAGAACCATGGAGAGCTTCACTGCTGTTCTGCTTAGGTGTTAGACGTTAGGACCACGGACAGCGACACGGTCAGCAAGTGAAAAACACGGCACTAAACGAACATATTTTATTCGCTTATACATCAGACTTTCTTCATTATTCAGAATCATTTGCCCAATTCTATGAACGCATTACATGGTTATGTTCAAATCAGACGACCACTTTTCCGACCATAAAACCATTTTGAAAAATATTTCTGAACACAGAGGAGGCATAAGTTGTGATGACCAAAAACACGTCAACTGTCTCCATCTTCACTGGTTGTATGATATGTAATTACGCTCTTTAGATTAGGATTCTAATCTTGGCCGTGGAGCAGCTCAGTGATTCATTTCTTTATAAGCTGCTAATGAATCTGTGCAGTGAATGATGAATCTGTCTTGCATCCGTAATGAAGATATAGTATATTTGTATACTAGAGGAGTAGAGTGCAGGAAAAAGAGCTGAAGGATTCTAAAACTCCTGGGTTACAATAGATATTCAGAATGAATGTGAAGTCTAGATAAGCAAATGATTTCAAATGATACTGATGATATTGTAATCCGTTTGTGGTTCATAACTGAGAAACTGTCTTAGATCTTATATATATATATATATATATATATATATATATATATATATATATATATATATATATATATATAGATAATATTGGGAACTCCTGTACTTTAGAATTTCTCTTATTCTTAGTTAGTTGATCTTATAAAAAATAATGTGACCATGTTCACCGTTGAACTCTATTTTGAGTTTCTTTGCAGACAGGCAGATGCATATAGCTGAATTTGCACACATTTTCACATTCAAGAGATACATTTCTAGGTCTTCAATATTCAGACATAATAAGTTTTTTTTTTTTTTATCTCTCTGTCGCAGGAGGCTATTTATTAGGTTCAGCTGGGCACATTAAAAACTCAATTTTGTGTCTCGAGAAACTAGATATTATCTGTAACATTCAAAAACGCTGCCAGTTGTCTGACTTATTGATCTTTCTTCTTGTACTGCAGTGTGATGTCATTGCAAACTCACTGAATGCAGCTGCAGCAAGTACTGCAACCAGTGGCCTACTTTACATTTTTGGAAGTGAAGGCATAGATTAAAAAAAAAAAAAAAACCCAGAAACATTTAAGGCATTTTTGTTCTGTAGCAATTGAGCTGTTTGTCTCACATTTATTAAATTGTAAAAAACAGTTTACGTGATTGAAATGTTTAGCTTCCAGCCATGCCATCACCATTACGAAAAAGAAAAAAGAAAAAAAAAGACAATTCGATTATCCTGCTTTGAGGGATTAAATTAGTAATTTCTCATTCGTCACTGGACTGACTCTGAAGTATCAGTTATTGCATTTCCATGTCTGGCCTCAGAGGACCGTGCCTAATGTATTAACACACACGGCTAGTCTTAAAGCTGTGGTCTAGGGGCTGGTCGTGCACAGTCACAGCACAGTGTCTGAACCTATCGACACGCTCCACGCGCCCCTCTGTGGCTGCTTGAGCTGCTCGCGCCGGCCTTTTTAAACGAGCAAATCGCCTCGGCAGAACAAAAGTTCAGACGCTCATCCATTACTCAAGGTGATTTTTTTGGATGCAGAAGAGGGAATGGGGGTTGGGGTGGAGGGAGTGGTTTTACTTTAAATTCAGTTCAGGCCCGGTGTACGCTGCAGACAACCCGGAGCTATTTCAGATGGCACTGCAGCAGAGAATCACATTCACTCATGCCCAGCCCACTCAGTCTCCACAGTTTCACCAGTCAGGACATGTGTTACTATTATAAACCACACACTCTCTCAGCATTTTGGGGTGGTGAACATATGGAACCTAATGAAGTCTGACGGAAATGTACACAGGCGCAGAGAACAGTCAAAAGGCAAAAATGAAGAAGCTACAAGGAGGAGTCAGGGATCAATATATACATATGTATATAAAATCCGCATAGAAATACAGAATAACAATTCATTTCCTATCACTAATATGCCTGTGTTCAACACAGGCAGTCCCCGTACTTTGTTTAAGCTTTCGGATAGAGAGAGAGAGAGAGAGAGAGAGACAGAGTCCGAGCTTTGCACATCCATACTACAGTAGTGGTGTGTGGCTCTAGCCAGACTGGGAGCATTCTGAGGCTAGAGACCAGATGAGGATACATGAACTCAGCACATTGACAAGGATGAGGGACCATGTGAGGACAGAGCGTAACGATCCATGATCTGGCCGGCGTCCAAGACCTACTTACACACATCTCCTGCATGTGTATACACACAGTCGGTCGATGAGGTGAAGAGCTGGAAAGGTTGATACAATGTGTTTACTCCCAATTTCTCTTTTCACAGGCCTCATTATATATATATAAAAATGCCAACGTGTCTGTTACCAAAGCAGGTTTGTGTTTGTGTGTGTGTGTGTGTGTGTTAATTTGTTCAGACAGACACACTGAGATGTGTGTTGTGAGATAAAGGCTGAAGACCTTTGCTAGGCTGGAGGACAGACCAGGTATGATTGGCTAAAAAGGTACCTAGACATAAACAAACAGCCATAAATAACTTGTCCTGAAATGTCACATCACCTCACCACATCTCTCTCTCTCTTTCTCTCTCTCTCTCTCTCTCTCTCTCTCTCTCTCTCTCTCTCCGTCTCTGTCTCTCTCACTGTCTCTGTCTCTGTCTCTCTCCGTCTCTGTCATTCTCTCTCTCTCTCTTTCTCTCTCTCTCTGTCTCTCTCTGTCTCTGTCTCTGTCTGTCTCTCTCTGACCCCTGTAACGATGACATAGTGGGCTGCAGTTGACACATAAGCTCTGAGAGCCAAACAGCAGCTGTCATCTCCATCTGTTTGTCTAGTCACCTCCGTCACCCAGTCAGAGATGGCCTGTAGGTGTTGTCAATTATGTGTAACTTAACTTCTTGCAGAGATAATGATTCTGTTGTTGATTTTTTCATCTGCTTCTTTCTTAATTTTGTTCCTATCAGAGAAGAGATTTACCTATTTGTAGTGATTTTTTTTAAATAGCTGAGAGCATAATGAAGAGTGTAAGGTCTTATGTGGATTGTAGTGGTGCCATGGTGGTAATGTGGCGCTGCTTAGGATGACAGGGTCTGGAGTGAGTGAGTCACGCACTCAGGACTGCTTCAAGAGGTGAGTGTGGAGGTAGCAGTGATGTCATATCGTACGTCTGGGTGGATGGGTGTAGGTGGAGTAGGAGGGAGGGGTTACTCAGGATCTGCAGTTTATCTGCAATGCATCAGCAACTCTCTCTCTCTCTCTCTCTCTCTCTCTTCTCTGTCTCTCAGCGTTGAATTGTTGCTCATAGAATTGCTCATCACCAAAGAAAAAAAAAGTTACAGGTATCAGCAGCATCGTAAATGCGTCCATTTATTTGGTAACATAGTTAACAAATGTAGAACGCTGGAGTTCATATTATATTTGACCTTGTAGTTTCATTTTGGTTTGTGGCTATGTACAGTTCTGTTCGAATGGACTTTGATGTCATGTGACTTTTGTCAGCCAAACAAAATCCAGACTCATCCATCATGTGACAGCTGTAATTATGAGTGATAAAATTAGCAATCTTTAATCTCAATTTTATTCTTAAAAAAGGACAAGAACCTACACAAGAACATCAGCAATAAATCTGACACTCTCAAAACAATGGGATAAATGGAACAATTTAAAGTATAAAGACATGTCAAACAATTAAAATGTATTGCCTCTTTTTATTGTTACCCTTTGGCTGCCTGCTGGCAGATCGTCAATATGTCCTCGAGCAGCTGAAATGACTGGTCATTAATCCCGAAGGATGTGGAGACTTAGGTTTGCCCTCCAGACAGAACAACTGGCCATATAAAGACACCGTCATTGAATATTGCCCAAAAGTAACATGAAAAGTAGATGTTTTTTTTCATTCCTTGTATCTTTTCACTAATAAATGTCCTTCAGTCATAAAATGTTTCTCACTCAAACACACTTTGACAGACATACACTTTGCATTTGGCTTTGTTGCCTGCGTGCTATTACTCTGACTGTGAGTGGCTGATCATTTAGATAGTGGGAGAAAGTAAGTGTGACTCAGTTACAGAGAGAATGACGAAAAGACTAACACACAGGGGACTCACTAACCATCCCTTTAAAGAATTGTTGTAACTACTGAATATTGCTCTAGAGTAGATGACCTAACTGGACAGGGAAGTGACTGGGTTTTCCCGGCACCAGGATGCGCGCTCAGTGGCTTGTACTCTCGATGGAGTGGAGGATACATATAGCATGCCTGTATTGATGAGCAGGTCTGGAACAGACACTGATACGGGCCAGCCCGGATGGAAAGGCTATTGGGGTTGTGCTGGAACGTGGCCAGAGGTGGAGCTGTCTCTTTCTCTCTCTCTCTCTCACTCTCTCTCTCTCTCTCCTGCTGCAGGCAGCCTGATTAGACTTTTTCTCAGGGTCACTAAGTACACGAGGCAGGACACAGACCAGCAAAGCGCAGCCTTGCTCTAAAAGTGTCTGAAATTATTGATAACTAAGAATAGCATCGTCTTCATCCTGCAGGGATAAAATCGTGTGAGCATAACAAACGGCAGAGAAGAAATACAGGTGGAAGGGAACACAATTTGTCAAGAGGTGTTGAAATGTAATTCTCTTCTCTCACTAATTATTCACTCCCCCTCCCTTTCAGTCTGCTTGTCTGCCTGTCTGCCTGCCTGTCTGTCTGTCTGTCTGTCTCTCTCTCTCTCTTTCTCTCTCTCTCTCCGTCTCTCTATCTCTATCTGTCTTTCTCTCTCTCTCTCTCTCTCTCGTTCTTATGCTTTTCTCCCCTCCTTCTGTTCAGTGAATCCCAGCAGCCCTCTGGTGATCAGTGAACTGCAACGTCCTTTTTTTTTGCAGCGTCACTCCCCAACCCCCACCCTCCCCTCCCCACCACCCAAATCTATTCTCCCCCCCCCCCTTCGTCCTGCAAGGTTTTTGTTGATCAGACTGTGGGGCTTCCACCTTTCGGTATACACACAGAGATTCTAAACTGAGTCTACCTGCACAGTCATTGTACTCAGAGCATGTGTGTACAGAGATAAACAACTTACTGCACTTTTGGTCTGATGACACGGCCTTTCTCAGGATTGCTAATGAAACAGATGATTGAGTCAATAACATTTCTCACCAGTGTGCTTGCTGCAATAAAGAAGAGCAATTTTGGTCAATTGCCTAACAACAGCTTGTGAATTACACACATAACCTGCAGTGAACAGGTACAAATATCATATTATGGTCTGTACCTCATCAACTAATCTGTATCTGTTGGAACAATTAATTCTTGGTCTCATACTTGGCTGACTATAGATGAAGTGAAATAACACATACTATTTCATACAATTTGTTATAAAAGATGTCCCATCTTTGTGGAGAAGAGTGAGGCAGGGGTCTTTTCTTTCTCTATAATAGAAACTGTTGCTGCTTGAGTCTATGTATATTTGTGCTATGTGTTGTATTGTGCTGTGCTGTGTTGTTTTGTTTTGTTTTGTGCTGTGCTGTGCTGAGTTGTGCTGTGTTATATTGTGTTGCATTGTGTTAATTTTAGTTGCATTGCGTTGTGTTTGTAAGATTCAGCTGAAGGAGAAAACAGTCTTTATCGGCTGTGTTTATGCTACTTCTCTCAGGCAGTTTCTGAGTGTCCCTCATGCCTCTTACTGAAGCCGCTAATAACAATGGGAGTGAGAGGGAGCGAATCTGCTCTCCTCCGACAGCCTCAGCGCATGACCATTAACAGCTCAACCTTCAGGGCATTTTTATGTGTGCAATATTTTGTCATTATTTCATAAAACATTTTTTTTGTACTCATAACATTACACATGTGCAATCCTTTCATTTCTAATAGTCATGCAGCGCTATGACAGCTAGCATGTATCATGATAGAAACATACATGCAGTAGAATACAGTGTATCCCAAAATTCGGGATGGTTTGGGTTCGTGAGAGAGGGATGGGAGAGGCTCTCAGCAGAGACAGAGAGGGAGAGATGGAGCACTGCGGACTCCTGAGGCAGCAGAGAGAAGGAGGGAGGGGGTAGATGGAACATTTTGGAGGATTAAGGAGATGATGACCAAGGCAAGCACAGCACAAAAAAAAAAAGAGTAAAGTGCTTCAAAATCTCCCCCATACCCACATTCACCATGACTGAAATTTAATCAAAACCTGATGTGTAATACTGCTACACAAGCACAGGAGAGATGACAGTGTTATTCCCCCCACCCCCCACCCCCCGCCTTTCTTTTTTTTAAGTACAAAAGATCTTTTGGCTTGTCCGATTCCTACGTGACATTTAACATGCAGTCAAGAGGGTCTCATGGTTCTTCCCAGCCAGTGAGAGTGAAGAGACTGCCTAACAAATAGGAATAGGAGAGAGAAAGCATAATATGATGTAATGGTATGAAGGCAGAAAAAAAAAAAAGCACTGCGTTCTACGCAGTCGGAGAACATCTCTCCCACGAACGGCAAACCAAGCCAGTAGGGGAGGGTGTGGCTTTAGGATGATGCAAGGATTCTGTATGTGAGTGTGTGTGTGTGTGTGTGTGTATGTGTGTGATAAAACAGAAAGCTTAACGAGATACAGTCTCAGCTCTTCCATCGAGGTTTAAAAAGGGTATCAAATCCAAAGTCGGGGATAGACTGTAATAAAACATGCTGTCAGAGGTAGGGGAGCTGTAACAGAACGGCACTTAAGTCTATCAAGCCAGCCTGTCAAGCGCCTCTACGTGTCCAGGGCTGAAAGGGTATACTTTCTGCGGTGTGCCGTTCACTCCTGCACGATGTCTTTCGCCAGCTGTTTCAGGGTCATACGAGGACACGCCAGAGCTGTGTCCTGCTCAGTGAATCGAACGGAGCATGGCGTATTATCCAGTGCTATGATCACTGCACAATACGACAGACCAGAGAGTGTAAGAAACCTGGTGGCAGTAATCTTACCCTGTCAGTCTGAAGAAGTTTTTGCTTGAGATGGTTTGGTAAAAATGTTCAGTAAGGTCTCTCCTCATATGACCCGTAATGCAGTGGTTACATTTAAGAGTGTTCTGAAACAGAGCAGTGTGTGTGCTGTGCTGTCCACCTCAGGAACAAGGAAAATGTGCTGTGTTTGCATGGGCCTTTTTTTTTTTTTTTTTGATATTTGATGAGAGAAACCGGAGGTAACCGATAATGGTACAGTGTCTTTTTCACCACTGCAGTGCTCCATTATATCCTCACTGCGAGTGTATGTATATTTGTGTGTGTGTGTGTGTGTGTGTGTGTGTGTGTGTGTGTGTGGGCGTGCGTTCGTGCGTGTGTGTGTGCTTTATGAGTTGCGTTTTTGTTCATTGAGGCAGACATAATGCTCACGCTGCCCTCTGTTGGATGCTACACTCTAAACACATGGGTTTTCATTTTTAATCAGTGCTGAAACAGTTAGGGTGCTGATGGAGGAGAGTGCTTACATGGCTACTATAGACAATAAGGGGTTATTTGCCAAAATGTAGCTAGGCCATTTTTCAATCGCTATTGGCCAGATGACAGACCCAAGGTCACACAGAGAATGTGTGTGTGTGTGTGTGTGTGTATTATTTTGTTGTGTTGTGTTGTCTTCTGTTGTATAAAAGGAGGAAAGAAAGAAAGAAAGAAAGAAAGAAAGAAAGAAAATAATTGTACTTTCTACCATTATCAGTATTGCATTCATATAACAGAAATAAACTGGATAGGGAAATACAGCTTTTGTTCATAGATTTTTATTTCTTCCCCTTGGATTGCCTCTGTTCTACCAAAAATATACTCTATGGACAGTCGCCAAGGCCACTGGCACAGAGCAAAAATGAGACTGAAATATTTAATAGGTTCTGATGCACTGCGCTTTAATATTTAATTGTCTATTTCATTTTAAGGACAGCAGAGCAAAAATAAATAAATAAATAAATCAGGCTGTTTGTGTGATTAATTTGATAGGGACCACAGTTAGGAGGTTGTTTGGAATAACAATAGAAAACCTAATTATAACATACAGGATATGGTATTGGAATAGCATTTTTAATTTTTTCAAGATTATTTCCAAGACAATTAAGAGGGTATTCTCTTTTATCTGATCACAATAGTAAATCAGGAGGGTTTCTCAGCACGTTCTGCAAGCCATAGCCATACTATATAGCATTGTTTTAAGACTGCAGACCAAACAGAGGTTCAACATTGAATACACAGCAAATTTTTCCTAGTGTAAACTTTCTAGGAGTTGCACAAGGCTAACAGCAAAATTATTTCATGTCCACTAACTTTACTGTACTGTATTGCGACTACTAGTGAGAAGTATTTTTAAATGCCTTCGTGATCGCAGTGTGGCTTGCATAAACGCTTGAAACTGTTTATGCTGTCCGAAATGACACTTAATTTTACATTGGGGATTTTGCTGCTTAGAGAGGTTCCCTCTGTTGTACCAAAAATTCAATCTGTCCTGGTCGTAAAGACCTCATTTTCTCATTTATTTTTTCTGAGAAGCTGGCTACGAAAGCCCAAAGCTGGCTGACGTGTTCTTGTCTTCAGGCATTCAGCTAGTCTCCATGGATTCCTCTCATGTAATATTTAAAACCTTAAGGACAGCCATTTGTAATCTAGACATGCACGGCATCCTGTTTACCGACCAGCCAAAACCATAACACGACTGTAACCATCAGAGGAACCACAAAGCTCACAGATTTGGGTCATTTGAATGAAATGCCTCACTGATGAAGTCAGTACAATTCCAATGGTCAGTTTAGCCATTTAGCCACTGGTCTATTTTTGTTTTCTAACTGAGTTTTCATGATGGGCCTGGCTGGGTCCTATTGACTGCAAATGAATGCTTCTCTATCGGTGCAAAAGAAATCTCTATGTCACTGCTTTTTTTTTTTTTTTTTAACTTTGTCATTCACACACCGTTCTGCAACATCATAATATTTGCCTGTAGTGTAGTCGCCACGCCAACATGTTTTGACTAATTTACACTCCTAAGAGAGCTAATCTCATGATTTGTTTCAGTGACCCAGAGAGGGTTTACAAAGGTTGCTGAGTCCTATCTCCGGTGCGGGAAATCTGAATGCTGACCAGCATTTTGGCACGGGTCTGTTTGTTTCAGCGGGCAAACACAACCGCAGAGATGCAGCCACTCTAATGTCGTTCTACCACATTGCTGTTTCGTTCACTGATAAAACTTTAATGGATATTCAGGAGCCTCTGTGTAACGCATAATCACAGACATATGAATGTCAGAATCAACACCAAAAGGCAAAAACGAACTATGGGCTTTCTACTATTACTACTGCTACTACAACTACTACTACTACTTTAAGGGTGGAAGAGGGTTATCATTTATTTAAAGACAGGTTTGATTTATTAGTTCTTCTCCCATAGAGGTTAAATTTAGCATTTTGTTTTTAGATTTCTATTTCTACATCTAATTTCTACAGTGGCTTGGCTTTTCAGGTGTCTTGATACCTGCAATATATGAATCTTACTGTAGTTTATCTATCTGCAGGTGTTTTTGATGTTTTGGAAATCTGTTATTACTGATACATCTTCTTGTACAGTAAGCTAACTTTTATTACTGTTAGCAAAGAGCTGACCATGAAAGATTGATGAAATACCTGTAAATCTTTTAAATCAGTCAGATGCTTGCCATGTAGTGTGTTATAACTCTGTGAGCTTTAATTCATGAGTGCGCTCTCTCTCTCTCTCTCTCTCTCTCTCTCTCTCTCTTTATATCAGCTCCCTTGATCTCTCTCTGTTTCTTAATCATAGTCCTCCCTGTGCATTGCTTCCCCAGTCTTCCTTTAATTTGGAGCCAACGCCCAGCTTCTGCAGTGCTGCAGTGCCTCTCCCTTTCCAAAATTCACACCCCTCCCCTTGTTCCCCTCTCTGGCTCTCTGCAGTGGGGAAGGGGGATGGGGTGCTGTGAAGATGAGAGCTTCATTGTGATGCTTGTTACTGCACTGCACCTAAGAAGTCACCCTCTCTCAGACAAACCAGCACCTACTCACTCACCCATTCACTTACTCACTCACTGCCTCCCCCCTCACTCACTCACTAACTCACTCACTCCCCCCTCACTCACTCACTCACTCACACATACACAAACTCACTCACTCATTCATTCACTCACTCACCCACTCACTCACTGAACTGCTTCCTCACTCATTCACTCATTCACTTACTCACTCCCTCACTCATTCACTCACTCACTCATTCACTTACTCACTCACTCACTCATTCACTCACTCTTTCACTGACCTCCCCACTAACTTACCTGCTCCCTCACTCATTCACTCATCCAGGTCACTCACTTACACACCTATTCCATCACCCCTTCCGTGTATTACTCCCTCACTCATGCACATGCTGACTCACTCACCCACTCTCTCACTCATGTGCTTGCCTGTTTGCTCGCTTACCCACTTACTCACTCACCCACTTGCTCTCTTGCTCAGTCTCTGACTTGCCCGTTTGCTCACTCAGTCAATCACTCATTCACTGACTCAAATCACCCGCTCCCTCACACACTAGCTCACTCACTCACTCACACCCCACTTCCTCACTTGCTTACTCACTCACACGCATTCCATACAGCAGTAGCCTCACACTGGCTCGGGTCCTTTTTCCTATGTTTTTTTCCCCGACTCATGCATCAGTTTAGGAGCTTTAGAGTGATCTCATGTAAAATGTGTCTGAACAAGAAGGCAGCGGACTGTGAGGTGAAGCCAAGTCAACATTGCGTCAGCAGAGATGGTTATTCCACCAGGATTGAACATACGTGTTGAGGAGCACTCACTGAATCAGACTGTTACATCCTTCCAAATTGTCGGCATTGTGAGGTATAACCCTTTATATGTGTGTAGTCAGGATATAGCTGGTATCACGGGGAGTTTGCTGTATCTGGCAAATGACATACCTCTTCTGGGGCATGTGAGGACAAAGCAACAGGATATGAGCAAGAATTCTATGAGATGGCCTGATACGTGTTGGCATACACCTCTGTCTTGACCTTTATTTCTGAAGATTACACTGTTCAGAAGGAAGCTGTGTGAGCCAATGCAGGGAAGTAAATGTAACAAACCCAAAAGAAACTCCCTGACATTAGATGAAGTGAACGGCCTATATGAAATGGCTTTGCTAAATCCATGTCTTATGGATCAGTACATTACCGTCACGTAGAATTTGGAGTCTCTGTAAAACAAACACTTTTAACTGTAATGTAACACCTGTAAAATCGGGGTCCAATGCACATTGATTCAGGGGTGGTGCTAACATTGTCCTGAAGTGCTCTGGGCGTGTTCTCAGGGGGTATCGTAATTCAACCTACGGGGTTTCAGCAATCTTCCGGGCAGGACACCAGAGAAGCGGTTCGATAATGCACAATGCACCAAAGTAAGCACAACCAAAATGACAGAGCTGTGAGGGAGACGCCATTGGGTCCTGAAATAGGGCTAGAAGAACATAATTGTATTAGCATCCATTTTTTAAAATCTAATTTTTTAAAATTTAATGTCTTTGCTTGTTCACTTTTTGCATATAGTAAATTCCAATTTTATTTAAAAGTCATATCAAAGCGAAATCTTGGGGGGGGGGGGCACTGGAGGATCAAAGAGACTGGAGACAGTGCTTCATATGACTGATGCAGCAAGCCGGTTCTCTCATCAGCATTTCAGACGGAAAAAAAAAAAAAAAAGAGGGCGAGTTTGCATTATTCTTCCCCTTGACAGAAAAGAAAGCTGCAATGTTGAGATCTCGGCTCCGGCGGGATGACTTTGAAAGAGTTTCTGAGCGCTTGCCAAAGGCTTTTTGGTTGTGTGTTCTTGGCGGCACTTATAGCTACAGAATAGATGATCAATGGAACCTAATGGGATGAACCAAATACAGATCAGATCAAGAAGCATTAAGATCTGTATCCTACAGTGCTGATTAGATGTAAGTTAATGTGAAGTTCAAATAAAATCACGCACCAGTTAGATGGTTTGTAACAGATTTTGACAATGAACTATTTCCTATATAGTTCAGCAGGAGGATTAGTGGGCAAGATTCATGAACAACTAACATTCAGGCACATTTCCTACTTCTAAGCTGATATAGTCACAATCTGTGACAAATTGAGGAAATCTGTTCTTTCAATTTGACACACGGTGTTTGACATACCGACAGTTATGGCATAACAGGCCTTATAATGGGGCTATTTAAAGCATCCGAACGCGTATCTGCACTCAGATTAATCAAGTTGAAGTTTGTTGTCGCCGAGAAACTTTTTTGTCCTTTACTGCCATCTAGCGTACAGTACGTGTACACGCGCCTTGCTCGAATCGAAGTGGCTAGTATTTATTGAGTTTGTTAATAATATTTTCAGAAACGTTACAGTAATGAATGAAAGTCAGTTTGATTATAGTTAAAATTATTCACTTATATTTACGCTTATTTAAACAGACAGACACATATACGATTAACGTTTCTCCATCCTTTGATAGTCTGTCTTCGTCTGACGAATACGTGCAGGCGTTATCTCAGACAGCTATGTACAGGGTCCTTCTTTTCATCACACTATCACACGACACACGCCTAATAAGAAAATAAACTAAGTAAGTAACTGAGTAATGGAAGGTAACATTTTGTTTTTGGACGGTCTAAATCGTACTGTGTCTATATAGCTTTGACATTACTGACAGGCCCAGTATCCGGCCCTTTGGGCACTCTAACAGTGTGTGCATGAAATGTTTTATGGTAGGTTATCCGCAGTATATTGGTAGTTGGTTAGCTCTAGCAAAACAAGCTGAGGCGCAGCTAACACGTTTTAGAAATCCACCTCAAGACTGTTACAGCTTGAGAAATGCGGCCTAAACAACAAAGTTTTGTTTGGCCACCTTTTGACGGAAGAATCGTGCCTGATATTTTGGGTTGCCAAGATGAACTGCTTTTCAGTAGGCAGGGTAACCTTATACATAGGGCATCACCCTGGAACATGGTCCAGAACACACTCCAATAGCGTGTGGGGAGTGAAACGGACAAAACGTGGTCCATTTTAACAGTATTTAATTTCTAAAGCAATCAGAAAGAAAACAGATGAATTATTGAAATGCTTCGTAACGTCTCGTCTGCTGACTACCAAAATTTGATAAATCAGTCAGGGTCTCATACGTTTGATTCGTTTCCAAGGCAATGAAACACACTTTTCTGTAGATGCTGAGTCAGAGAACGTATTGAAGATCTGGTTTAGATGATAAGCTAAGTCTTGTACGCTTACGCGAGGGCTCTCTAGTGGTGTCTCTGTGCAGATATTTTCCAAACCTGATTGACTGATTCGTTAGTTTTCGTCATCAGCGCAGTCAACCAAACACAGTGATGCAATCATGCACTGAATGAAGTCGTGGATTTATTTTTGGTATCCAAAAATTCTGTTGTGATAACATTGTGGTCGATTTTATGATATGCTTAAATGAATGTGAAATTCACTTTGCAGCCTGACTAACGGCAGAGAAAGGTAAACAGATCTGACCCTACAGGAGGATACCCCGGTGAGGAAGGAGTACGTGGAGTGGTGAGTCAGTCTCTTCAAAACCTATTACTTTTTTCTTTTTTTTTTAAATCAAAAGTTAAGCCATTTCTACAGAATGGCTGGCAGCTCTTCAGAAGTGGTAGACGTGGAGGCAGGGACAAGACTTGAGTAGGGAACGAAAGGGGGAAAAAGCAGAATGAATTAAGTGAGAAATGAGGTTGGATTCTTCACCGTGTTCTACTTCGATTCCAATTCCAGTATATGTATTTTTTTTTTTTTTCCCTTTTTGTGCATTGATGATCAGGAGACAGGGGCTGCCAAACAGGGAGGACAGATAAAATCAAAACAAAAGAAGAGACAGTAGCCAAAGAGACCCCTAGGAAAAATATGGGCTATAGAAAAGACTGGCCCGTGATAGCTATACAGGGCAGACATGCAGAAATCATTTTTGAATGACTTTGGCTCATCCGTTATAACCTGGGTCAAGATAGTGACAGAGTTACGGTTTTGAAATGTAAATGATTATGTTTGTGTTTTGAAAATATATCCGATATTCCCATCAAAATCCTGATTTCCCAAATCTCCTTTGTGCTGTAATTATGACCGTCTAACTTTCCGTATACATAAAGATCTTGACTTTCAGTGGGTGCTGTTGCCTCCAAGTAAAACCTGGCAATTTCTCGCACTGATTATACAATTATTTGCATCGTGAATTCAAATAAATGGCATTATTTGTTTCGTTGAAACGTCAGAGAAGATGGGACGCTCCTCCAAAGACAAACGCGATATCTATTACCGCCTGGCCAAAGAGGAGGGCTGGCGAGCGAGGAGTGCCTTCAAGCTCCTGCAGCTGGACGAGGAGTTCAACCTTTTTAAAGGCAAGGCCAGCTGTATCGATGATCCTCATTCAGCCATGGGGGATAAGTTAACCTGTTACGCTTTAGCGAAACGTTGTGGCGCGTGACTGCTGTACGTGGGATGTGGAGCTGTGTCTGAACTGTTTTTTTATTTTTTTTTTTGGTGTTCTGCAGGAGTAAGTCGGGCGGTAGATCTGTGCGCCGCCCCCGGCAGCTGGAGTCAGGTCCTGAGTCGAAAACTCCGGTAAGAGCTGTTTAGCCGGTCTGCTAGTTTCATCTAAGATCCCAGCACCTGGGATGTCATGTGTTATCAGGTTCAAGCTGTCATCCTGGATGCAGGACAGACCACCTGTTCCCCCCGTCCCTTTTTTTTTTTTTGTTCTAGCCCCACCCTTTAACTCTTATGATATGTTTCCATTAGAAAGCGTGATTCGATCTGATATGCCTTTGTAATTGCGCGTTTTGTGAAAAGATTTAAAGGAAAGAAAGAGAAAACGTTGATCAGAACTGTCTCCTCTAAATCGGGCCTCAAGAGCCCCTCTCTTACGATAATCCTGGGTGCAAAGTATTGAATGGATTTTTAAGACAACTAGATAATGCTTTTGTTCTAGTTTTATTGAATGGAATACGGTGATACTGAAGGAAAAGCAATTTTAGTCCGGGCTTTTTGAGTATCGGCATTTTTTCCTTTGAAGTACTCTGTACTTTTTGTCTTATTGCATATTTGCTCTGTCTCTTTGGCATAGTAACGGAAAAGAGAAGAGTGAAGACGTCAAGATTGTAGCGGTTGATCTCCAGGCCATGGCTCCACTCCCAGGGGTCACACAGATTCAGGGGGACATCACTAAGGTACCATGACTCAGTCTCCACCGGCCATAGTGGGAGCCCAAACTAACCAGTGCATGTTTTCCCCTAATCATAAGCATCTACTTAAGCGTCGCAAACAGCCATGTATAATACGACATCTGGTTTTCTATTTCTTCAGACGTCCTAAAAACCACATGGCTACATGGCTGTTGTTGATGCTTAAGTGGATGCTTACTGCTGAACAAAAACATTCATGAAGATAAATTGTCCAAATTTCGATGCAAGTATGAGAAAACGCTGCCTGAGCGGTGCGGTAGCTTTCCCCTATAACCTATACAGTTTCACCCTTTAAGACGTATCCATTCATCACGTTTCAGATCTCAACAGCTCAGGAGATAATTCGGCACTTTGAGGGGCAGTCCGCGGACCTGGTGGTGTGCGACGGGGCACCCGATGGTGAGTAGTAATTGCCGTTTGTGTTGAGTTTCAGGATATTTCAGTGGTAAATACCCTCTCTCTGGTGAGCACTGTGGGTACCCTCTTCAGTGTGAAGTCATTTTTTTTTGTGTGTGGTCCCCCTGTGGTTTGAATGATTGTGACTCTGCTTGTATCCTTAGTTACGGGACTTCATGATGTGGATGAATATATTCAAGCCCAGCTGCTGCTAGCAGTGAGTATTACTTCTCTGAAATAGATTTTTTTTTTTTTTTTTGTTTGGTTCCACGCTTGACTTAATTTGTCCAAACAGATCGTTCCTAAGAAATTAAATATGTAATGAATGTCTTCATTTGCTTTGCATCGCCGGTTTAACGTCATTGATCTGATTTGTACCTGCTTTCACAGGCTCTCAATATTACTACACATGTTCTCAAACCTGGAGGCAACTTTGTTGCAAAAGTAAGTTTGTTCAGGATGACTGCTTTCACTGTTACGCATGCACAAGTGCAGTCGGCCATGCCTGTCTTGATTGCTCGTAGCAGTTCTCGTTGGGCACAGTGTTGACATTTACATTATTAATAGGCACACAGAGGTTACAGGACAGTAAGTGCACAGATAGTTTAATTGAATGACATATGCGCAAAGATTTTAAACATTCATATTGCGTGCTTCTTCCCCCTTAAAAAACCTACCCCCTGTCGTTCTCTTCACTCTCTATTATGAAGATATTTCGGGGAAAGGATGTGACCCTGCTGTATTCCCAGCTCAAAATCTTCTTCAGCACCGTGACTTGTGCCAAGCCCCGGAGCAGCCGAAACTCCAGCATAGGTGAATACACCAAACACAGCTGATGGGTGATGTTAGGAAACTAAGCAGTAAGAACAGCCTCGAGTCGGGCTGTCTGTGTATCTCACAACACCATATGTGGTTTTGCTCTCTTACCTGCAGAAGCGTTTGTGGTGTGCCAGAATTATTCACCCCCCGAAGGATATGTCCCCAACATGTCAAATCCACTACTCGATCATTCTTACGGTAACAAGCAGTTTCACGCGATCACATTTATACTTGTATGAAAAATGAGACTAGCGATTGAGTCATACTTTCAGACAGTGAAGGGCTACTGTGCACTTATGTCTGATGCTTAATGTGGGTCATTTTAATTAAAGCAGATAATGGTTGTTCTTTGCAGTGGTGTCCTTTTAATAATGAACAGTAAGCACTTGTTTAATTTTCATTTTTCCAATCTCTTTGCATTAGACGTAGACTTTAACCAGCTAGAGGGACCAAACCGGATTATTGTTCCTTTTCTTGCTTGTGGGGACCTGAGTGCCTTTGACTCAGACAGGACATACCCTCTCCAGGTATTAACACACATTTAGGACACTAAGATGAGAAAACGACTGAAAGATAGCTAAAAGTCCAACCACTGATAAGACTGACCAATATTAGATATTTTGTGCGTTTTTTTTACCGATATTTTAAGCTCTTTTTTTTCCCCCTCAGCTTGACTCTGATAAAGAGTATCAGTATTTACCACCCACTCAACCTCCAATTCAACCACCCTATCAGCAAGCTTGTCTCCTACGCAAAAACAATCTACTGGCCAAGGAGAATTCTCCTTCTGTTTCACTGGATGACGCGCTCTCTGCTATGAACCTCGAGGCCAGTCAGGAACCTAACCCAACGACAAGTTCATCTTCATGAGGCGTCATATTTACTTGTGAACATTTTATGTCACAAAACTGTAATCACAAAAACGTATAGTTTTTTTTTTTTAATGTTTTTGAAAATGAAGTCATTTTATGTAATAGTATTTATCTAACTGATCATTTCTGAATTTCTACTCCTCTCTGTCAATGAATAAAGTATTTTACACATTTTAAGTTGTCCAGGGGTGTTGTATACTTTAAGCAAAACCCAGATTAACCTTTTTTCCCAGAATTCCATATTCGTCCTCGACGAAAAATTCATTATGACAAGTGTTTGCAGGGTTTTACAGTATTCTTATAAAAAGACAGAGAGTGGAGAGAGTTAGAAGCTACATCAATAAAAATAACCCGGTGGTTTGCGGGTATCCATTTGTTACTGACAAGCTGCGGCAAGCTTTGCAATAGAAACGTAAATATGCATGTGCTAAGACATTACCAATCTATACTTGAAATCTGAAAAAAGACAGTCACAAAGGTCATCCAAATATATTCTTGTATCAAAACCATACGATAAAGGAGCAATTTAATCGAGATGAGACAGATGACTGCGGCAAACATGAAGTTGGGTTAACTTGATTACTTAGGTATTCATTTAATTTAGTTACCCTCGTGTTCTGCTCAGTAAAGAAAATTATTAGACTACTAAAGTTGTAAATTTGAATGCATATGCAGAATCTTTCTGAGGTTTCACCCATGTCTGTTTCCTCCAGTGGTTTTTTACATCTAGTAGACTTGTTCAGTGGACCATAGCTTTCTGTGTTCTCAAAACATCTGCTCTAACCTTGAGAAATATGGTATGCAATGAATTTTCAGCTAGAGAAGGCTGTACAAAAACAGAATGTTATATATACATTGATATATATATATATATGTGTGTGTGTGTGTGTGTGTGCGTGTGTGTGTATATATATATATATATATATATATATATATATATATATATATATATATATATATATATATGTATATGTATATGTGTGTGTGTATTTTGCTCTTTAGATATCATGTATATATAAGTTAAAAAGTCAATATTAAAAAAGTGCAGAAACCTGATCTACACTCACTATCAAAAGTCACTGCCTCACTGCTTATCATTTTCGTATTCTTATTTCCCCATGTAGAGGTACCATAACAAAAAATACCACACAGTCTATCTGTGAATTAGATCATTACTCTCAGTTAAAAGCTTAACAGCAATAGATAATTTAGAGTTTCATTTATAAGGAGTCCCTGAAGACAATGAAAGTAATTCTATGATCATGTGCTGCACTGGGCCGCTAAATATAGCAATACTCAAAACATTGCTTATTTTCCTATTTCCTGTTTTAGATCTCTAATGCTGTGTTTCACTGACACACATGTGCCACAGTGTCAGCTGCGTAAGACCGACAGCAATGATCCATTTGACAAAGTGGTGGTACATTTTGTGTAAGTGGGGCTTAATTTTCCAGTACTAAAGGAACTTGTATGTAGAGCACGTGAATGAATGCGCTTCTTTTGGCTTTTCTTATTCTCACATTCTTCGACTGTATTTTAGGGGGCGTGGCAGTGGGACGAGTGCTGACAGGTATCTATTTCTTTACATTATTTTTTAAAGGTTTATTGGAACTTAAAATAGTTCAGTTTATGTCAAGCTTTACCCTCAAGAACGGTATCTTTGACTAATTCTCGTATAGTTCTGTTTTTATTTGCATTGGCTTAAGTTCATTTACAACGACGAAAACACTTATTTATTTAAATTAGACATAGAGAAGGGGCATACTATTCATTATCTTTAGGACATGATAGGAAAATGAGAGTCAAACACTGAATGAAGTTAAAATGATGGTTTTTCATAAAACTGCAGTGTTATATTGTCAGAAGAACCCAAGCAAAATAATGTTGTTAGAACGTTCAGATGGATTTAATTTGATGTCTCTGGTCTGGTCTAATAATCTGGTCTGTTCTTATTCATACACAAGGAGCTGAAGAGTGCGAGACTCTTGGTTCTACCACCACTGGTTCTAAGACCACTGAACCTCAGGATAATGGAGGCAAGAGAACACGAATTTGCCCAAACCACATCAGTTCACTGTATGACACAGATGTGCCTAAAGTAATTGGACCTGCTGGGAATTTAGTCCATAAGCGTTGTACATGTCACACCCAGGGCCTGGAATAATGTAACAATGGATGTGAGAATTCTGTAATTAGGTTGGTGTAAAGTTGATATTCATTTTCATTCTCCAAACAGATACATCACACAACTCGATACTCCGATACATAGCTGGACTGGTTGTTGGAGTTCTGATTTGTATGTCCACTGCCGTTATAGTTTATTGCTGTTATTCAAGAAGAAAAGGTACGTAAACACTCAACGCTGTTTGAGATGTTTGAGCACCAATGACAAAGGCCTCTCTTTTATGCATATTTTAGAGTTATTACATGACGTTTTAAAATAGTCTTTTTGGATGAATTAGATGAATGTTATCATTAAAGTTTCTTTCATTTCATTCATTTTTGTTCAGAGACACAATCAGAGCCTTACGTTAGAAGGTTAGTGTTTGTCTCATTTTTGATCATGCAATTTTATTATATGTTCTTATTGTGTATATTAATAGTATAGACATTTGTCTGTGCAGTTACGTGGCTAACCAATATGAGGCCGATCATCTTGATGAGAGTGGTGAGTAAAAATTCACCATTAAACTTCAAATGATATGGTAATAGCTTATCTCAGTATTCCTGTGATAATCACCACAAAATAAGCAAACAGACAGACAAACAAAAACATCATGCCCTAATTGCTTTACAATCATTCATTCATATGTTTGTCCACAAGCCCCAGTAACTACTAACCGCATGATAATTATGATGAAGATGATGATGGTGATGATGAGTAGTAGTAGTAGTAGTAGTAGTATTTCATGTTGTCGTAGTTGTTAAAACAGAAAATATTGCTTTGGCTTTGTATATCACTGATCAAGGCGCAGTGGAACAACAACCTGCTGAGGATCATAGCAGTAACCAAAACACAGTGGATGAAAGCACTGATCTAGGTACAGTGGAACAGCAAGCTACAGAGGATAATAGCACTGACCCAACTAACAAGGAACACAGCACTGACCAAAACATAACGGAGGAAAGCACTGATCCAGTTACGGTGGAACAGCAGACTACCGAGGATAATCACAGCGACCAAGGCACAGCGGATCACCGCACTGATCCATGTGTAGATGTAAAGGTAAAACTGAAAGCTCCTGCTCCAACGTACAAGAGAAAAAAAATGAATAAATAAAAATTAAAAATTCAGTTAGAAAAGGCATTCCATCTGCTAATCTCATCGGTTCACTCACTCTCACTGTTGGCTCATTTTCATGGGCAAAAATATAAAGGTACCATGTTGTTACATTAACACAAACGGGAAAAATTATTCACCATAGGGCAAGCACATTTTGATATAATGATTTGGTTGTCCGTGTGGTTCACTAATTGAAATGCCTTTCATTTGTTTTTGTTAAAAGGGTCCTGAAGATGAGCTGTTGTATGTCACTATAAACCATGCGCTATTAAGAGGCAACTCTGGTACAGTAGTGCGGTTTCAACAAAATACAGAATATGCCACAGTGGTCATGACCTGAACACACTCCTGTACTTGCCTCATCGGATCAACCGACCTCGCATTTGGGGCATGAAGATTTTTCAACAGATTGTCATTTGACATCTGCAGTCTGCAATGCACCCCCCTTAGTTAAGCTACCTACCCGCGCCACAGGTTATGTTGTGTGATTGTACTATTTGCTCTCGAATTGTTTAAATGACTGTGTATTCTACCCTCATTTGTAGCTTGCTGCTTGTGTTTAACGTGCTACTTGCAAGCAATTCAGTAAAGAAAATATATGTCAAAATCTTTCTGATAAATCATTGCTGTATTTGTCGTCCATTGAGAATCAATTGAAAACTACTGCAGCTACCACTTCAGAACGACTTTGTCCGTTAACACAATAAAACAAACGAATCTTTAAAAGAGACATCATACCCGTCTCCAACAACATTTTGACGACTCCAGAGGTGTAACGGTAAATCCATCTTGTTGTTTATGTACTGAGTCAATACATTCGGTAATGTAATGAAAGGTCGGACGAGATTAGCTAATTCCATAGATATTTGAGTTTTAGCGAAACTCAGGGTAAAGACTAAAAATGCATTAGCAAACTGTTTTTAAATGCTCTGCCATAGGTAACTATCTGAAAAGTTGCACAAGTCAGCTTGGACAACATAATGAATAACCATAACATTACTTATTACAGTGAGTTTAAAGGCCCTTCTTTTCTTTTTTAGATTAAACAGTTTCCTGAACATCAACAGTGAACTTCGATCTACTAAGAAGGTACCTAAAAAATTAGATCAAGCTTCTGCAAAAAAAGAAAAGAAAAGAAAAGAAAAGAAAAGAAAAGAAGAAGTATCTAGTATAAAACCGTGTGAACCCTGATAAAGGAACCTCGGCTGCTCATGATATGAGTAACTGGCTTTTCTTTCTTTCCTTTAACATCAAAGCGCATGATTCAGTTACAACGATAAAAAGTCATTTTCAAGGTAAAACCCTTGGTAACCAAGACCCTCCACCATAATGGGCAAAAAGGTATGCTAATGTACTCAACAATGTTATAACAATGTCATTGTTGTCTCTTTGCACATATACGCTTGCACGTATATCCACTTTTATCTCTCTATCTGACCTGTCTTCAATTTCCAAGGATGCAAATTCAAGTACGGGCTTGACGCAAGTCAACTTTAGCACTCTGTTGTGTCTCCAAGGGCCCACTAGATGGCAATATTGTATATTGATTAACATCTTTTGTGATTTTATTATTATTTTGTGTTATTAAACGTTTTTTTTTCGAAATGGTATCGTGCATTGAGTGTGCATGTTTGCCTCTGTCCTTTGTTCAGACCCCTTAGAAGGACAGAGGAAATTGTTTTAATGTTTTAAACACAAGATAACAGTGACAGTTTGAACTTCAATGACAAGATTGAAAGGGGACCACAATCAGTAGTCTCAAACTCAAAAACTGTCATTTGTGATCATTTGGTATCTTTCTGGTGTTTAAGGCCATTAGATTTATAGATTTACACAATGTCCTTCACAATACACTGAATATGAACAATAATATTGATTAGATGCAGCAATACAATCAACAGATTAGTCACGGTTCAGAGCAAGATGAGTATTTCCTTCATGTTTCACGAGAGAGAATTTTCAGCTTGTAATTTTCTTGAGCCCAACATATTTCTTAATGAGTGATTTCTTCTGACTGACAGGAGAGCAGATTTGTGCAGGTGTGAGATAATGTATGATGCAGTGCCCTGACAATCCGTAAATAAATGTGACTGATGGTTTTTGGATCACGTGATTTGCAAATCTCTCTCGGTGGGAAGCACAGTTTACACTGGAACTACAAAAAACACACAATGGCAGTGACCCTCTTTGTGACGTTAATGTATTTCCTTATTTCGCACAATGCCTGCGTAACCAGTAGCGTAAGCTACTGGGGAATCAAACTGTACAAATTGAGTTCACAGTTAAATTAAAAACACGTTGAAGCTGACTTAAATTTTTCTCTTACAGTGTGGACTCAGCCTGGCGTCTTCCCCCCCGGTCATATGCTACGCACAGGAATAGTGCATGTACAAGTGATTGACGAATGTGTTTTCCTCTTAGTGAGAAAACAAGATTATTTTTTTTTTCATAGAGGTTTGCCCTGATTTTTATCAGGGGATGGTGCCAGAACGGAGAGCGGATGAGCAGGAGGAGACATGTTGATGAAGTGAGAGAGAAGGGGGTGAGACAGACACTGACTGCAATTCCATATATGAGAGAAGACAGAGAGATCCGTCGTTATATCAGTGATTCGGTGACATTTCTCTCTCCCTGTCTCTCTCTCTCTCTCTCTCTCTCTCTCTCTCTCACTCTCTCACCCTTGTTCTCTTTGTCTCTCTCTCTCCCTCTCTCTCTCTCTTTCTCTGCATGGGTGCTGTGAGATGCACTGAATTACTGTATCTACGTCCATGCACGATTCTCTCTCACTACACACTGCTGCCTGATGAAAAGCCAGTAAGCGATTGATGAGAGAGTAGAGGAGGGAGGGGGGGGGGGGCAATGTACATGCAGTTTTTATGAAACATGCATGTTATTGCTGTATTTTATTCATGCCTCTACTAAACTGCAAACAGTTAACAGAGCCAGAATATATCTCTCCTTGAGCATGGAATGCCATCGGTAATCTACTGAGAGGAGCATAAAGGAATACCGCAATTCCTCTGACTCCTTTTTTGGATGAATGACACGGTTAGGTTTTTATGCAATTATATTCCAAAAATCATCCTTGTTTTTGTTTACGACGGTCGTCGTGCAGGGAAGAAATACAGGCTTTAGGGAGGGGGCGGGCGTGAAAAAAAAAGGAAGAACGTGTTAACACCGTGTGCTGGATTTTGACAGCCTTGCCTGCAGATTGCTGATTTTCTATATGTACATGTGTATATTCTGCAGCTCTGCACAAAGGAGAAGACAGGAATACCAATACAGGAGCAGGGAGCAGTGGGAAGAGCTACGAAGAGAGAGAGAGAGAGAGAGAGAGAGAGAGAGGAAGAGCAAGCGTGCGAGTGAACGAGAGAGCAAGAGAGAGGGAGAGGGAGAGAGAGAGAGAGAGAGAGGGAGAGAGAGCTGCTGCAGTAGAGCCACAGCGTTGAGCCCAGGATTGTGTGTGACTGGTCTGTTCTGGGAAGAAGTGGGGGGGGGAGGGGACGATGCTCGACTAGATGAGTAGCAGCATCTCTTTTGTGGTGTGTGCTGCTGGGGGCTCGGCTGGGCGAGAGCAGGGTGCTCAGACACAGAGAGGCGCGCGTAAGCGCCACGTTCGCACACACACACGCACTGGCAGCCGCAGGGACAGCCTCAGCCACCGGCACGTGAGCTCCGCTAGCTCTCAGCCGCTGCCGCCGCCGCCGCGGAACCATGGCGCAAGCCGCCAAACAGCTCCGCAAGGCCAAGGACCTAGCGGAAGCTTCGGCACAGGAGCAAAGGGATAAAGAGGAGGAGAAGCTTAAGAGGAGGAACCGATCGAGGGATCGCAGGCGTAAGGTAAGGGTGAACGAGGGGGGTGGCGGCGGGAAGAGTCTCCTCCTCTCCTCCCTTCTCCCCATCATTCCTTTTTTTTAATGGATATATCCTTCCTTCTCCGTCTCCATCTCTCTCTCTCTCTCTCTCTCTCTCTCTCAATACCTCGTTTCAGAGACCAGCCTTATGAGTAATGACATAAACCAGTCAAGATACGAGACTGAGTCATTGTGCTAGGTAGTCATGCTTTGGTGGTTATTTGCAGATTACGTATGAGCAGAGAGAGAGAGAGAAAGAGAGAGACACTTGTGCGGGTGGAGGGGTCATTTGTTGAGATGATTGGTTAAGTAACATATCCATCCTCAGGGAACTGTTCAGCTCCTCATCTTAACCTTTTTCTTTTTTCTTTTTTTTTTAATTGAATTAAACCACTGTCATCTTCATCTAGACCTTTATCAAACAGGGAATGTCCTCTCCATTCTGCTGGTTCGGTGTACACCTCTCGTAGCTGCTTTGACGGACTGTTTGGTTTGGTATGACGAGCGATGCGTTCTTTTGTTCTGTTTGGGATTTGTTGGATGTTTTTCAGCCACGTATGTCCGTGGCATGTTTGTAGTCCTTTGCGAAAAGATGAACGTGCAAAGGAAGATTGCGTGATATCATCGGGAGAGTAAACGTACAGCGTCTGCACCTGCCTGTGTCGCCTCTGCTCCCTCAGTGCTTCCTGTAAAAGCCCTTTTAATGCAAGCTGAGCCGTACACCATAATGTAGACTGCAGGCAATGGTTCTCTTGAGACAAGCTATTGGCTTCTGCCGTCATGAGCAATGCTTGTCTGCTTATGTCTTTTATGTGCGGTTGTTTTTATCCACCTGCAATTGTATGTATCTCTGTTTTTTTTAACCTGTGAATGGCTTTGAGTTGTATCAGAAGCTGTCATCAAATTCTCCTTCCCTGCAGTGTTGCATGATATACGTTTTTAACTGACAGGTTTTTACCATTGGGAGGTTGGGCTATGTAGTAAAAGCGTGTGTGATGTGATGTGTTGTTTTTTTGGGGTTTTTTTTTTTGTGGTGCTGTTAAAGTGAGATTGTAAGAATGGTATAAGGCAGGAGGGGGGGAGCCCACAGGTACACGTGACTTGTGTTATCGCTGTAGACAACAAGATCAGCATCATCAGAGCCCACTGCCTGGCTCTCATCTGCTAACTAAGACTCATAAAATCTGTCAGGTTAGCATTTATCAGCTCCCCCTCCACATGACAACGTGATCAGAGAGAGAGATAGGAAAAGACAGGGCAAGAGAATGTCATGGCAATACCAATTAACAGAATATGGGTGCCCACACACACACACACACACACACACACCGCACACTCATACGCATGCGCACACACACACGAACTCACACACACATGTGCACATACACACACACACAAACTCACATAGACACATGCGTGCGCGTGCACCCACACACACAGACTAACATACACACACACGGACACACACACACACACACACACACACTCATGCACGTACACACATACGAACACAACGCAAAAAGGGAGTGAACGAGAGAATCAATTTAAGTCTGAGGTTCACTCTGGAGGCTGTCCTTGAAGTTTTTAATCTCCTGAGGAACACCTGATGAGCAATTTATCAGAACATGCTCTCGTGTCAAAATGACACATGGATGGTGTAACCGAAGACAAGAATGTGTCTTCCACTCCGTTTTTTGGCATGCCACTCCCGTCACCATCTCCAAGGTTTAAATGTTTTGTGGAAATTGACATATTTACTGGGGACTAGTGTCAGCATTTTCCACCAGCAGATATGACATTTGTGACAACTCCGCTCTATGACGGAAAATCTTCAAAACCGCCAACGTGGCAGGTTTTTGGTTGTGTTGTAACATTAGAGGTTCAGAGTAATAACTGAACATTTCATAGACATCTTTTAAACGTATTGGGTTCTTTTGTCCTCTTTCTTTTGTTCTTTCTGGGTTGTTTCCTCAGGCAGTTGGTCTAACATTGCGTAGCCTTCTCTCACGCTGTTAACGTGCATGTTGTGTTTTTGAGCGTTTGTATATGTGTGGGTCTATGCAGTTGCCTGCATCTTCGTATGTGTGTACATTAAATGTATGGTGTTGAAATTTTAATGGCTTTTGGGTGTGGCTTACTCTCTCTGATACTTTAGTTGGACCGCTGCTTTACTACTACTACTGCCACCACTACTACTGCTACTACTAATGATAATAACAATAAACCTATGTAAACCCACCTGTAAAAATGAAGTCCTTGAAGTCAGCACTTTCCACTAAGTTCCCTAGGGGGTCAGCTACCAGAAGGATTTACACAGACATCCTGATGCCCTCTTCACTGGACGGCTAATGATATAGAATACATATCAATATTTCAAATGTATAAATGTATAGAGAGAGTGAGAGGGGGGAGGGGGGGGGGGTTTAGGATGGTGAAACAGAGTATTGATTCGACTCAGTGCCAATTGGTGGTTTATAATATGTACAGTCCTATTACATACGTTGTACCATCAGCAAATTCCTCACACAGGTTCCAGCACCCGCCCCACAGTGTTGCGAGTACGCCACTGTCCGTAGATATTTTTCCTGTAAAAATGATAACCCCCTCGGCTGCCCTAAGCTGGAGGCTCTGTTCCATACAGACGGGCGTACCTTTTGGCACGCTCCTGCATGCACATGCTGCTCCAGGTACATCTGCCCCAGATTTCCATAGGAGCCGTGTGTGTACATCTCAAGAGGCAGAGGATATACAGAGGTCATAGTCCCCCCCTGTAAGTAAACCTCTGTCTCGCGCTGTATTTACTCTCACACGCACCTCGTTTCCATCTCCTGAGCTGCAAAGGTGAAGAACACCACGTTCTGGAACGTTCAGGTCGATTCAGTTTGGAACTGGTTTTGCGATGACGTGATCTGGCCACTAGAGGCAGCGGTCAGGTGATTGAGCAGCTGGTGGTTAAACCTATAGGTTAAAGTATGATTGCAGAAGAACTGAGGTTAACCTTAATGCAGGCTGATTAAGTGTCCTGCATGACCACGTCACGGTATGACCACATTATCCGTGTTATTCGTCGTGGTCCTGGGAGAAGGGATGTGCATTTTAATACATAGTCAGTATGAGTGGCGTAAAATAGAGGTGGGGGGGGAGGCCATTCACTATTGTTTCTGACACAACGCCAAAAGTGGACAATTATTTTTGACAAATAATGAAGCATGAAAGAGTTTTAACAAATTTTTGTAGGCCTTTTAGAAATCTTGTCAGTTTTGATGAAAGATAGTTATATCCATTATTATAAGACTGTAATTTATTCAAATTACTCACATCCCTGCACTTATTTTATTGTGTCATCAGTAACATAATGAGCCATTTAGTTCATCACAGTTTTTGAGGCTGATAATTAATCTGCATTCGCCAAGAGAGAGAGAGAGAGAGACGTGAACACTGGAGAATAAATGAGCAAGAGAGGGAGCCAGGTTCTGTCCAGTGTTTAAATAAGAATAGACTAAATTGAAATGGCATGCTTGAATAACTTCTCACTTCATATTTTTGTAGTTGGTTGTTGCATTATTTTTAGTGTGTCTCTTCTGTTGCTATTATTTAAATTTGTCCTTCACATAAACAGGAGAGATGATTGCTTTGTAAAAAAAAGTGTGTGTGTGTGTGTGTGTGTGTGTATGTGTGTTTGTGTGTTACTGTATCAGGGAGTCTTTGTGTGTAATACACATATGGATGAAATGAATGGGACAGTTTTCTACAGAAATAAGTTCAACCCACATATCTCATGTCTTTATTCTTCAGGAGACAGGTACAGCTGGCAGTTCTGAATTTGTCTGTTTCAAGCTGAACCTGTAGATTTTTAGTTATGTCATATGATAGTTCTTATCACTCCTCGGCTGGCCCGTCCCTCATAGACAATGTTTCGCAGAGGCAGAATGAACAAAAATTGGGTACGATGTAGTGCAATACACAAACAACCGAGTCTCATTTAAAATAGAGTGATCTACAAACCAAATTCAGCCACTTTGCTGAAATCATTGTATGTTTGGCATTTAAGCTGAATGGAGAAAGATTTGTGTATGTGTGTGTGTGTGTGTTTGTGTGTGTGTGTGTGTGTGTGTGTGTGCCTGTGTGAGTGTGGGCAGGTGGGATGACTGTGTTTATGGATTACTTGAATTTGTTTTATTTAAATTGATTATGCTCTTAAACTCAGTTTTGACTGTGTATGTTTGCGTGCATGTATGTGTATGTGGGTGTGGGTGTGCGTGTGCGTGTGTGTGTTTTGCGTTTCTTTGTGCTGTGTCCTTGTAGCTTGAATGGCATATTTGCTGCCTACTCTTCAGCATGATTCCCTATGGCAACACACCGACATTAGAGCCACACATGAATATAAGGTCTGATATTGAACAGCTTGCAGCAGCAGTAGATCAACAGGCATTTTGAAACACATTCAAAGCAAACTAGAAAAATACAAATCCTCCCATTCGGCTTCATACATTTCTTGGTCAAACTATGACTGACTGAACCTTTTGGGACCTCCCATCCCTCATTCTGTGTGGCAGGGATCAGTAAGATGTGGGTAGGCAGAGCAAACAGATTGAAAACCATTTCATTCATTCATTCATTCATTCATTCTCCATAGAGTTACCCTTATTGTTATCATCCACAAAGGCTAATTGGGACTCCATAGGGTCCAGCACATTGACAGACGTGTTGATTACAAACTTGTTTGATTGACAGTATCATTATACAGTGTGACTTTCTCTCTTGTTGTCGTATATATTTGAAATTTTGTTTATCCATGAATTGAAAAAAAAACCCTAATTGAATAAATGTTAGATTTTCGTATGTTGTCCCTCATGTCTTTCCCCTCGTCCTCTGCTCTGCCTTACGTAAAGTAAGACTGTGTAAAGACAGGCAGAGACCTAAAGGGGCTTGTTAGTGTTGGAATGGCCTGTGGCTACCTGCATTTATGAGGTAAGCTGTGTCTTTATGTTAAATGGTGTGTATCCTTGTTTTTGATGGCTCTGTACAGGCAATAAAGCAGTGGAGGCTGGAGGGTGGGATTCAGAATGGGATGTCCTAAACGAATGAATGAAAGGTTACATTTGTAAAGGCTACCAAATACGCGCAGTGCCCGTAAGGTTGGAGCATGTTTGCCGCTTAATGTTTTTTTTCTCAGTCCCGTTTCTATACTGTGATTCAAGCCTTATTTTTAGTCCTGAAATAGTTAAAACCTTTTTTTTTAAAGGCATTCTTAGATTTTAAATGTTTTTATCTTGTGTGATGCTGTGTAGTCCACTGATGCACTAATGCATAATGCATTGCTCTTTTTTGATTTAATCCTAGATGTAAGTATAAGCTATGTCTCCGTTTACTGAAGTGCAGATAAGATCTGAATAAGTCTTCGGATGGAGATTAATGTTGTAAACACAGAATCTGCTGGTTAACTAGAATAAAAGAGCAAACTGTCAGGGAATGTCTGATCCTATACTCCCTACCACATGTCCTCTCTACAGCTGGAAACACAGCTGTCTTATCCTGAGGACTACTACTGCAGGAAAGAGATAGAGAGAGAGAGAAAGAGAAAGAGAGGGAGGGAGCCTTAATCTTGCTAGAATTAGTAGAAAATTAATAGTAGTGGTACTTTGCATATGAAACAACTGTTGCACCAAAAGGTCACAGGTCATATCATGTGACCGAGCATCTTTGAACAGCTCTTTTATATTTTATATTTTGACTAAATATGGCAAGTCCCTAAAGGTGCCATGACTGTGCTAAAATGAAATTCACATCCATTCCTGCTCACGTCCAATCTTGAGCATCCATGAGCAGAGTTGCTTTGTGCATGGATAAACATACCTGATTCCATCTGTTAACCAACAATCCTGTAATTCATCTATTTGACACAGGTGTGCTAATTGAGGGATAGATTACAAAAGTGCTGTCTTGTGAATTCCCTTGCCCGGAATTTGAGAAACACTATATAGGACCACTCATTAAAGATATACATTTTTTTTTCATTTGCCCTTTCCAGTTAGCATCATTAGACCAATAAGCAAATAGTTCCCCTTAAAATGCATTCTTGGGACCTCGGTATGCGAGCGCTTCATATATGAGCTTGCCTCTGGATACACTCTGGAAGAAGAAGAAGCCCTATATCAGAAATCTGGTGGTGTGGAGCTACTTCATATGACATATGTCTTAGTGCCTGCTCTCATCTGAGTGGCCCTCCTCTGGCTATTAAACTGCACAGATGAACCATACTCATAAATTTAAGTATAAAGTTCATTCTGACCCCAGGGTCAAGTGACACATCTTTACAGTGAGGGATGTTGCCATGGTGATTGTCACAGGAGGAGGTTGAGGGTGGAGTGAGTGGTTGCCATACATAACATACTAACGCGTTTGTAACGCAGCACCAATACCACCGTGAAAGAGAACATGTATCCTCATTCCTAGCCGACAATGTATCCTCTTGTTCTCAAAAGACAGAAAAGTAACATAAAACTCAGTTTAACATTCATAAAATTATAGACTTTCCTTCAACACCAGGTCCATAATGGCTGTAGCAGTACATGAATTTGCAGAATCCAACTTTGCTTTGCTTTGGGCATTGGTTAATACGATGTACAAAACAGTGCACTGGGATATGATTTTTGGCATAGATAATTGTCTGTGACAAAATACAAATTGTGTTATTATTCCAACTCTCAAGTGCCTGAAAAGCAATGCTTGCGCCAAATTCAAAATTCTCAGCCCAACAGACAATTTCGCTTTGGCAAACCACAAGCAGCCAGTGCCTATTGCCAAGCAAATACATGTTGTTATTTATTTATTTATTTATTTATTTTACCTGTTGTATCTTATGGATAATATGATTCTGATTTGACTTCGTTATAGACTCGAAAAGCCCTTTGAGACTATAAATAGTCATACTGGGCTCTAAATAAACTTTTATTATCACTATATTCTTATTATTATTATCAAAAACCCACCGAAATGTGACCCCCGATGGTACCTGTTTTACGTACCTTTACGTCCTTCCATCGATCACGTAACCTTGAGCCAACACCGTTTTAAAGCGTTTGTAACATTCAAAGAGATTGCTGTTTCTTGTCTGTGACAGAGCGCTAGCTATTAGACTCGAGCTACACGGACACGTTCACATTAGGAAAGGGATGCATCAGCCAGGGTTGCGTAAGAGGATTAAATTGACTCAGAGTCTGCATGGATGTTGTGGCCCCTCTGGTATCTGTTACTGCACTCCAGCACACCTGATCTCTTTTCCTCGTTCTGCTGTTCTGTGGAGCTTACCAGCTTTGCCCTTGTGAGAAGTTTGGAAGGAGAGGGCGGGGTGTTTACCCGCACGTGTTTTTGGATCGTGCCGAATCAGCACTTTGTTGCCATAGCGATGATATTGACGAATATGGGTGGGGCAGACCTTCCTCATCGACCGTTTAGCCTTTCAACATAAGCTTGAGGTACCACTTACCAGCTTCCATCGATCACGTAACCTTGAGCCAACACCGTTTTAAAGCGTTTGTAACATTCAAAGAGATTGCTGTTTCTTGTCTGTGACAGAGCGCTAGCTATTAGACTCGAGCTACACGGACACGTTCACATTAGGAAAGGGATGCATCAGCCAGGGTTGCGTAAGAGGATTAAATTGACTCAGAGTCTGCATGGATGTTGTGGCCCCTCTGGTATCTGTTACTGCACTCCAGCACACCTGATCTCTTTTCCTCGTTCTGCTGTTCTGTGGAGCTTACCAGCTTTGCCCTTGTGAGAAGTTTGGAAGGAGAGGGCGGGGTGTTTACCCGCACGTGTTTTTGGATCGTGCCGAATCAGCACTTTGTTGCCATAGCGATGATATTGACGAATATGGGTGGGGCAGACCTTCCTCATCGACCGTTTAGCCTTTCAACATAAGCTTGAGGTACCACTTACCAGCTTATCTCATTATACCGACCTGCTCTCATTTAATTATCACCTTTTAGGGATTTCCTTACAAGCAGCCACCCGGTTGGTCTGTTCTTTGGGCTCCTCATGCCTTTTAAAATCTCAAGCTTTCTCTCAGGACATACAGTTCTCTCTTTTCTTCTCTTTATCTAATGTGGTAGCAGAAGCTCCTGTGATGCAACAGATGCTTCTAGAGGTTTTGTGGAAATGATTGAAGTGAGAGCCCAGGCATAGTTATCACTTTAAAGGTTAATGAAGAGTATGCATCACTGAAACGGATTCTCATCAGTCTCATGCTATCTTCTAGTCCCTGCTGCTGAAGAAAGAATATGAAAGAAAGCAAAGGAGACTAGGAGTAGCTAGGGGTATTAATTATGAATTATTTATGAACTAATGTAAGATGAAACCGTAGAAGTGTAACTCCACTGTGCACTTTGTCCTGTGGTGAATTTTGTTATTGATTCCAAAAGATGTTCTTGCATTAAAGTTGAGGAGTTTTTTTTTATACTGTTAATCCAAGTATAGCCACCCTGTTCTCCCTGTTCACCCCCAATTTATCAACATAACCTTCCTTTAAATTCCTGTTTACTGCTCCATATCCATTAGGTTTATAAAACCGACTTTAAGCCAGGTGACAAGGGCTATTAGCAAAATCACATGCTTGTGGTGTGTGGTTGACCTTTTAACCACGGTGCAATTTTCCTCAGTGTGTTAGCAGCTTTGTCATGTTCAGAGGGTACAACCTGTGTACAGCTCTGCACCAAGGGGTCTACATTTTCTTTTGCCTGTCATTATCATATAACAAGCATTTGTATAAGAAAAGCTTTTCCTCTTCAGTGTTCCTTTACCACAGAGAGAGACAGAAAGAGAGAGAGGGAGAGAGAGAGAGAGAGAGACAGAGAATGTGTTTGTGTGTGTGTGTGTGTGTGTGTGTGTGTGTGTAAGTGTAAGAGAGACTGAGAGAGAACACTAATGGAGGCAAAGTGAGGGGTGGAGGAGAGGTACAACTCTACTCTTTTCATTTTTTTTTCTCTTCCATCCACAGTTTAAAATTGAATTAGCGATGAAGTATTTATATGAGTGCAGTTTGGATTTTCCACTCCACTGCCCTGGAGCAGTAGAGGATATACGGACTAAAAAGAAAGAGCAGGCAGGTCAGTATAGTCGCCCAGACTATAATATTGGTCAGCTGTTCCTTCACTGGCCCCTGCTCATATGCTACAAACACATTACTGAAGTCAGTGCCACACACCCCTGACTGTAATTGTTGTGCAGTCAGGGGATCTTGGGGACAAAGCTTGAACTGACAGCCTGTGTCTCCAATGGCAAATTCAGTTTAACGTCCTGCACCAATGCTCTCTAATGTCTGTCTGTGTGAGTGTGTGTGTGCGTGCACGTGTGTGCGTGTGTGTTCGTAAGGTGAGGTGCGGCCAGATCTCTGCTGCATGATGGCCGCTGATTTGCTTGGGTGTTGTTACAGGAGCGTTATACATTCTTACGTTCAGTGTTCCTTGAGTGATCATATAATGTTTCTTTTCCATCTTCAATGACCGGTTCCTGTTCTTGTACATGTTACATGTGCAGAAACGTTGTGGAAACAACCTTTGTGTTTGCTCATATCTGTTTGTGAACATTTAAAAGCCTACATTTTAAACAAACATATTCAGAACACCATCTGCTCTTTTCATGCACTACAGAAATATTAATGAGGAATTTTGTGTTTTTACAGTAGCTTTCCAATATATATGTGTGTGTGTGTGTGTGTGTGTGTGTGTGTGTGTGTTTATTCCACCCCGAGGATAAGACTTTGCATGGAATAGAATTGAATTATTGACTTTATTGAAATGCGTTGCATGTGTGCACTGCTCCATGCAGAGAGCTTATTAATAAGAAGCAGACAGAAGTTTTACAGGAGGGAGAAAAATGCAGATACCATATAGCAAGGACGGATTATATTATTTCACATTCATTAACACTTTGTCCTACACCAAGTTAAAAGAAAAGTGACTAAATATAGTTCATAATGTGTGGTGTGTGTATGTGTAGTTACACTGTGAGGGGATCATTTCTGTGAAAAGACGTGCAGTGTTCTTCGTATTTATGCAGACGTGTATTCGATCTCAGAGCAGACTTCGCCGATAAGGTAGAGACAGGATGGAGCTGCAGAAGACGCTTGGTTACGCCGAACGAGAGTGATAAGGAATGAAATGGAGCCTTCCGTGGCTCACGTCAACAAAGCTTTGAAAGAGGAGATGGCAGCTGAGATAAAATGAAGATGGCAGGTTTTTTTTTTTTTTTCTTTTTCTTTTTTCGGAGGGGGGTTTGGGTTGAATTAAACCATGAAATAACTGCTACAGTCTACAGTCACAATGATTTTACTAAAGTGTGGAGTGAAAGGAATCATCTCTGTATCAAAACCAAGACGACAAAAGGAGACTACATCGCTTTGTGCGTATTTTGGGCGCAGACTTAGAGGGTGGGAGAGGTTGTGCGGAATGTGTAGAAGGCTTCTGAATTCGACGTATCTGTCTCCGTAAATGTTGTTTGTTCCTGTTGTCAAGGTCAGCTGCTCCACAGCCTTCAGTGACCTTCTACTCCTTCCTATGTTTCTCTCCTACTCTCTCTCTATCTCTCTCTCTCTCTCCCTCCCTCCCTTCCATCACTCCGTCACTGTCTCCACCACACCTCCCCATCAATTCTCTGACTCTGCGTCTATTAGAGATTATTGATGTCCTTGGCAAACAACTGCCTTCCTCTTTGACTTAAAGGGCTCTTCCTTCATTCTCCACCTGCATTAGCCTCTAACTCTACATCATATTTACTGATGCCATCCAGCGTCAGGTGCCTCATTCAAGGGTACAGCACAGACCCAGTGGGCATCCCTCTGGACTCAAGGTCACCTCTTAAATACACACACACACACACACACACACGTCCACACCACTTTGTGTGTGCTGATTCTGACTCAGCCATTTTTAGCTATGACAGCAGCGTAGCAGGTCCAGTACAAGGGGCCCTTGAGAAAACTGAAGGTACAAGTGGCTAACAGTGGCCTTTTCCAACACCTCAGAAACCCCCCCCCATCTCCCAACCCACCCCCCACCCCAACACCTCCATTCTCTATACCCAACGCTGCCAACCGCATTTCTGTGCACTTCATTTCATCCATGAGAGCAGGAAATGGCCTGTCAGTAGAGCTTCAGTTAAAAAGAGCGGCGGGGAATATCGGCTGGGCCATTCATTATACAATTTTGGAGATAATGGCTTTGATCAATAAATAGTAGATGGAACATTTTGAACTCTATAGTGTGAACCATGAGAAGCTAATGAGTCTGAGTGCCTTCATTTTAGTGTTTCTAATAAAATGTGTCTGATGTTAAACAGAACTGGGATGAGTAGTGTTCAGTGGATGCTAGAACTTCGTTCTGTAGAACTGCTATACATTTGAAACCGGGAAACATTTTTTTTTCTGAATGACAATTTTGTAACATATACATCATGAACCAAACACAAGGTATTCAAAGAAAGTCATTAATCTTTAAGGACCTTTGAGATTAAACAACCGTTTCCTTTTTTCTTTATAGTATGATGTGCCAGTTCAGTAGTCTGGGAATAGTCCAGTATCAGCCTGTGTGATAGTAATACTGAGGCTCTGTTTATACCCTGAACTACTCACTGCATTTACATGCTCTAAATGCTAAACCCATTTACAGTGTCTTGCTGTGTTCGGTGTTGTAGTGAAGATGCTGTTTCTTCACAGGTCATGCCTCCGTCATTGCATCACTGTACTCAGACCTGCCGTTTTCAACCCTGAGATGAGACGTTTGGCTCTACAGGACCGAGAGCTGAGTGATTATTAAGTTAGCGGCATTTGGTATCTTAAGTGAAGCCCGTGGCGTTGGGTTGTTCTGAGCTGACAGAACTCTAATTCTCCACATTCCTTTGACTCAGGAGTGGTCCTCCATATGCAAATTGAGTGACTTTGGCCTCTTTAAAAGGGGCTAACTATGTGTGTGTAATTCAGCAAACCGCTCATTTTCCCTGATTAGCTCGGAATGTTTTTCCTGCTGTAATGTGTTATTTAAGAATTGACCAGAAACGCTTTACAGTAATTTTCTTGACAGCAAGGTAGCTTAATATCTAACAATGTATTATGAGTTATAAAGCAAGGAAATAGGTATTATGTAATGAGCTTACTTATGTTAAAGTCATTGTTTAGATAGTTTGTCTGTGCGTCTGGCCACAGTGAGGGGTAGCTGGGGTTGAGGCTGCGTGTGTGTGTGTGTGTGTGTGTGTGTGTGTGTGTGTGTGTGTGTGTGAGTTAAAGAAAATAGCAGAGAAAACATTGAGACAAAATTTAACCTGTTTGTGTAGCGTTAATGGAATCAGAGTACCATTCAATATATGGAAGTGGTATAACAGCATCACAAAACATAGAAATTAAAAAAAAAAAAAAAAATTAATAGGACAAGTGATCAATGTTCTGAAATAAACGAACTCTGAAGACCACTGATGTGCCATTATGTTTATATTAGATATGAATATGATTCAGCTGATGGAATGTGACGGTGCCTCCACTACCTGCATCTTTGCAGCTGTTCTGCCCTTGATTTTATCTCGTGTCAGAGTCACCCCTGGCTGACAGAACATGAGCCGTTCCATGGTGCGAAGAACCCCCCCACCGTGGCATTAGTCATAACCTGTTGTCAGAGGCACAGGCATGTCAGTAGGGGATATTCTGTTTTCCAGCTAATCCTTCTCCCACCAACATTACCTACGCGTCACATTTATTGGCACACAAACACACACACGCACAAACACACACATGTACACATACCCACGTACACACACACACACTTATAGAGACACTCTTACGGGCTATGGTATTTAATTTGTTCTAACTATTTGGAAAAGAGAACTGTGGGACTGTTGAAATATGTTACATGTATGACATGATGGATGATTTGAATCCAGTTGATATCCAGCTGATTTTGCAGAAAGTACTCAGCAAGATGGTCAACTTCACAAATCAACTTTTGATTTATCAAGACAATGAACTTTTCCAAGAATATTGTTAGGAAATTGTCCCGATGATGTTTTTGCTCAGTGAGTGATAATTGTTAATTGTATTAACAATGAAACAGTGTTAAATGAACTCTTAGAGAGTTAAATTAACTCTAGCAGGTTTTATATGACAATACGTGTTGGCTGATCTAGTATTCCGAAGACACCATTTTTAAGGACAGGGTTTTGGAGTAGTATAACAGATCACATAGACCTGTGGACACTTTCTGATCAATATTTATTTTGGTCTTCAAATCAGGAACAAGTCAAGTCAGTTCAAAGATTCTGGGTTGATTTTTCGGGTGCTCTCAAATCAGCTCAGGTACTTTTGAAATTGACTCTGACAGCTAGGGAACACTCCTCTCTTCATTCAGGCTCTCTTCACTCTGGTACTATAACCTAGTTTTTCTCTTGGTTTTTGTCCTTTCTGCCAATCTGACAGCACCTTTCTGCCATACGCCTATCATTACAATCCTGCTTCTCCCTCAGTTCTCTCTTACCCTTTTAGTCTCCCTTTCCCACCCTCTCTCTCTCTCTCTCTCTCTCTCTCTCTCTCTCCCTCTCTCTCTCCCTCTCTCTCTCTCTGTCCTTATGCCCCACACCCTGTCCCTGTTAGTAAGCTATCCATCAGGCCCCCCAGTGAACCTATCCTCTGGCTCGTTTCCGACGGCCTTAACAAGGCTATCATTCATCCAGCTGATCCAAAAGGGCAAGGGGGGAGGGGCGGGGGGGGGGGGGGGGGGGGGGGTTGGGGGCAGCTGCACACACATATTATAGCTCTGTAATATTTTGCTAAATTTTTAGATAGTGTTCCACCTCTATTTATGAAGAAACAAGTGTGCTTTTGTGAGTGTGTGTGTGTGTGTGTGTGTGTGTGTGTGTGTGTGTGTGTGTGTGTGTGTGTGCGCGTGTGCGTGCATTTGTGTCATTGCAAGAACAGTCACGCAGAGTGAGACATATGTCATACACTGAATCCACATGGTAGAAACAGGACTTGGAAGTAATCTGAGCGTGTTAATGGTGTGTGTGTGTGTGTTTATGTATGTTCGTGTGTGTATGTGTATGTGCGTGTTTGTATGTGTGTGCATTTGTGTATCTCTGTGAATGACTCAGCTCTCATGGGAGACCAGTATTTGGTTTCATTTACATGCAGATACTCTGTATTAACTGATACATATTCACTCTGGGTGTTGTTCATCACTGTGCTGGGCTCTGTGTGTGTTAGAACGGGAGAGAATGCATATCTTTTAATGCCTAACTCTGTATGGGGAAAGCGTGCCTGTCAGCCCCGGAAAGCTACTCCGCTCCTGACTTCTGACAGGGAGGATTTGTGACTTAGTCAGTCAATGTCAGAGCAGAGTGGAACAGTGTCTACAAATGTTCTTCTTATTCTGTGGCCACAAATGCTCCTCTGGTCTTTCCACAAATAGCCTTTGTCTAAAGACTTCAATACCCCAGTGACAAATGACTGTGAAATCACATTCACATTCTCTTTTTCACCTCTCATAGTTTATCTAATCTTCTTGGTTTTGTCTTTAGCGACACACTAGAGTTTCAGATACAGTATGTTACTGTTGCGTAGTGTTGTATTCTAATTTATCGAGAATTACTTTGCTTGGATTTCTTTTCAGTGTTGCATGACTTTAATCACAGTTTTCAATTCCCACTATATGATGTTCAAATCCAAATCCGCTCATCATTATTTCTTCATACGAACACTGGGAATTCTTTGAAGACTCTGTATGAATGATTGGGTATGCTGGATGGCACAGAACCTAAATCAGGGCATCTGTATTACACTTTACTCACATTTCTAGGCATCACCAGATAAAAATTGTGACCGGCGTAGAATTGAGGAGATGGAGTCTTTGCACAGCAATGCTACCCTCTCAGTAGTACACTATGCAGTCTGTCATAAGCTGATACTGATTATTTTCTGATATGATAACTTGTATGGTCTGGTGTTTTACTGCTTGTATGTCGCCTGACCACTCATGAGCCATAATAATTTTGTAGCTATTTTTGGCTTAATGTTCTAAAGTTTCAGGAATGACAGCTGTAAGGATGAAAGAACAGCCCGAGAACTCTCTGAAATTCTCTGGAAATTCTGGGAGCTTCTGAAAGTGGTGGGTTAGTCCAGGGTTTCTGGAAGATTCCTGTGAGGTATGTTTAGACCATGGAGAAGTCCGGATTTAGAGGATATTGAGACCTGGCGAGATTAGAGTGGAATACCCTGTGAATATATTTGTTAGACTACCATAAACAGATTAGCCTACATCCGTCCTGAGGTTGGGAAGGTTACTCTTGAATGTGGAACATTGTTGACGTAAAATAAAGGTCTCATTCCAGTTCTTCATTCTGGATCATTCCGTATGAGTCAGCCATGCGTTTTGGGGCGTTTGTGGGATCTTCAGAAACGGGACAGGTCAGCGATTAAGTTTGAATCATCTGGAGATTTAGTCCCTCGTTGTGTAGAGCTTTTGTGACGTCGCTTGTTTGCAAAAACCAGTTTAACGTGGCGTCAGCGCAGAATTACTGAGGACATGACAGCACAGCAGACTTTGGAGGCCCGCGAGAGACGCGACTGTTTCCTTTTCATTATTCATGCGCTAATGTGTCCCCATTTTTGGGGGAGCTAATGTATAATTGTACTTTCTTCTTCATTCCATTTTTACAGCTAAATCCTGTTTTTGTCTCTAGTCCTTAGCAACTTTAAAAAAAAAAAAGCGAAAGGATACGATACATGGCGAGGCACAGGCTTGCAAAATGTTGAGCTTGCCTTAAGACATTGGTGCCATTAGACTCTGCAGATTCGCATGTGCTGAAATGGCCCATTTCCTCTCCGGACTTGTGTGTTTTAGAGTAGAGCACTTTTAATGTATCCACTAATGCATACCATTCAGTGCCCCTCAGGACTGAGTTCAGTTTACGGACTGGAAATGTACCTGACCAAGAACAATCACATAGAGAATACCATAGCACAGATCCAAAACAGTGTTTAGACCCAAGCTGTATAGGGATTGTTATAAAGCAACGTTTAGGCGGTTTAAGTATTTACCTTTACGGATTTCCTTTGTGCCTACAAAAGTGATGTGAAATGGTGGCATATGCTAACATTTTCACAAACCACTCTGTAATTACTCAGACAGCTGTAATATTTTATTGTTATAAAGTAAGAGATCACACATCTCAGTATTTGACTTGGAGTGTTGCCAGTTTCCTTCTCGTTTGGGGTGTACATGTCATCCGAGGATCAAGATTACATTACGCTTTACAGTACATTACATTACAGTACTCCAGAGAACTGAGAGCTAAAACATCACTCATATAGCGCTGGTCTGCTGAAATCTATCACAGTGTTTGCCTAAATGAGATCAGTAACTGAATCTTAGTGAGATGGAGGTTCTTTCTGAGTCATCCTAAGCAGCTGGCAGATAAACTCTGATATTTGTCAGCCAGATAGCTAGTCTCTGCTAATCATTTGAATGTTAATTTGAAGCATTGTTTGGTCAGTGAGTAGCATAGAGCTGGTAGTTAACTGTGTGTATGTGTGTGTGTGTGTGTATTTATCAGGGTTTTAGCTACATGCATAAGATATACATTTGCTTCCATATCCTCTTTTTAATGATGGCAGTGTTGGATACTTGACCCGATGCTATAGACACCAGATGCATCCAGATACAGTTTACGATACGTGCCTCTTTAAATGCTAAGAGTAGAACATAAACATGTAAGGTCTATTCATGCCTCAAGTACCAAGCCTGCCTGTATCTGTTCCGCCACCTGCCTTTGTCCTCCAGGGCAGGCTTTTTGGCTCCTGTCTCCACGCTTGCTGTCACCGTGGAGCTGAAGTGGCCCTTAGGGACAAGGTGCAGTCAGTGACCGTGCGCCAACAAAAGCTCACAGTTAGACCTCTACACGCGACCCCCCCCGCCTCCCCGACTCCAGTCTCCGTCTCACCGCGCTCATCCTCTCGCCCCCCACCTTTCCCTTCTCCCTTTATTATCCTGAGAAAGCCGTGTGGGCATTATGTTTTACTGGCTGTGTAATACCGCTTAGCCTCTAAACATATATCACTGTTTTTTGGTTTTTTTAAGGAGTAAGGAGAACGGACGGGATCTCATCTGAAGCACATCAAATATTGTAGAGCAGTGTTAGGAATCCTGTATTATATATATATATAATATATATATATATATATATATATATATATATATATATATATATATATATATATATATATATATATATATAATATATATATATATATATATGCGCAGGTGTTGTGGAGTGTAGAAATTTATGAATGCGTTGAGAATGAAGAGGCAGGTACGTAATAGAATTGAACGTCGGCTCAGAATGATGATGTAATTAGGAGACTTGCGGGAGCTCTGTCTACCCAGCATGCATGGCAGCCAGGCCTTCTGCAGTCCTCATGAATATTGAAGAGGGAGAGAGTGGAGTGCTGCAGTGTGGTGTGACTGAGAGGAGCTGGCGCTCCTATAAGATGACTAAAAAAGAGAAAAGGAGAGAGAGAGAGAGAGAGAGAGAGAGCAGGTATTGGATCGCTGGGGACAGAGATCAGGTAGTAAGAGACAGGCGGACTCGATGGAAAGGCCGTCTGAGTCAAGGGCAGAGAGGCAAATGGGATGTGAGTTTGAACGTGTAGTAGGTGGGAGCGAGTTTTAAAAGAAGGAAAGAAGACTTTTGATGATACAAAATGAATGATGTGAAATGGATACTCCTAACCAGACAGAGAAATGTATACGTGGGGGTTACGCTGACAGACGCTTGTCTCTGCGCGTGGAGATAAGCCGGATGTCTAACACACTGATTTGACAAAGTTGCTCGCACTGTGTTTGTCAACTGAATGACAGACAGTTAGGTTTGTCTGTGGCTGTGTTTGCCTGTGTTTCTCTGGGTTTGAAAGAGACAGAGACAGTACGATTAAAGCAAGATAAAGCCTGCCTTGTTTCTAATGGATTGCAGAAGAAGTGGCCTGACACAACCCATCAATATTTTAGAGCTTCTGTTTTAGGACTGCAGGAAAAAAAAAAAAAAGAAAAGAGAAAAACAGGAAGCTCCTTATATGTATGCGTCTTATGATTAATTCATGAAGATTTTTGATTTTTTTGGTTGTTTTTTTTTTTTGGCCCCCTCATCCTAATATCTTAATCTGCCTGTCTTAGCCATGGGAATTTTTTTCCCTACACAGACAGATTTTTACATGGGGTTGTAACGAATAAACCCAGTTCATAGTATCTGATAGTGGGTGAGTTTGTTGTTGATATTGAGATGCAGCGGGAGACATGGTTGACCTGGTAAGAATACACAGAAGTAACCCAACAATCCATTTGACTTTCCGGATGGGATCTGATCTACACTTAATGTTTAATATGTCTCGGATCTGCTTCATATTCTGCTTGTTTACAAACTATGTGGACGAACGCTATAAAATGTCTCGTTCTGGATTCCCATGCTAAAGTGTAAGAACTCAGTGGTAATTAAACATTGACTGCAGTCAAATATTTATAATGTAATCATATTGTAATGTCATACAGTCACATAAAAAGGGACCAGCTCTGAGCAATGTATACATTTTGCATTTTATCATTTGTCCAGTATTTACTGAATAAGACACAACCGTGTACTTGGCCGTGATTGTATTAAAACCGCGCGCTGAAACAGGCAAGCTTTTGTTAATAACGACGCATGCCTCAGTGAATACTATTCTCTAACATCCACACATTCTTGCTGTCCATCAATATTTGATCAACTCCTACCAAAGAGCACCTCTTGGTCTCTTCATTGATTTTACATTCTCTAGGTCAGGGCAGAATTAAAGCTGGGTGCACTGTATTCAGATAGATCGCCCAATTCAGAAAATGTTACGAGCTTCCAAGGCGAACTGGTTATTTACAGCCAAGGCAGACGTCTCATGGTTATTTATAAGTTATTTTGTGCCACTGGCAATGTCATGGCACGCTGCCCATTTCAGTATAGAATTGTGTGTGTATGTGTGTGTGTGTGTGTGTGTGTGTGTGCACAGCATAACGTATACAAAGCAAAGCTCATAATATCAAACGGATCAATTGTAATGTATGCAGAAATAATTCCACCTTCAGTTTGTCTCTCACTAAAATACAGATGATACTAGAGTTTCTTTCTCCCCCCACAGATAGATGAATAGAAAAATAGTGGTGTTACAGAAAGAAAGCAAAATGATGCATATATATATATGAAAATAGAAAATGCCTGAAAATTGTCAGAGCGGACAAGGTGTGCTGTGAAGAGAAACAGATGATAAGAATGGTGAAGATAATTATAGATTTTTATTTATAGATTTGAGTAGCTCTTTGACCTTCTCACTGATGATGTAGCAGTCTTTGTATTTTTGTCTCCTTTTTTTGCATTACTTCTGTCCTAGCACAACAATGGAAGGTATGCTTTGTGTGCCTGTGTGTGTGTGTGTGTGTGTGTAAGAGAGAGACAGAAAGACAGTTAGGGAAGAGCATTATATCTTGGTGTCACTATGTAGGTTTCTCTTGCAAAAGTGGGTCTCAAAGTAGACCCAAGAGGGTTCATTACAGAGATTCATCACACTCGCCCTACTGGTGCCTTGCTCTGGATGACGTCTGCATCGCTATTTTTAGTGTGCGTGTGTGCGCGTGTGTTTGTGTGTGTGTGCGTGCGCGCGTATGTGTCTGTGTGCGCACGGGTGTGACTGCGCATGTGTGTGTGTTTGTGTGTGTATTTGGAAGTTGATTTGACAGTATGTAAGAGAAAAACAGACAGTGAGAGAGAAAAAGAGACATTGTTCCAGAAACACCAAATTACTCGCTGTTTGCGCTGGTTTTGTTACATACTTTTAATTACACAGGAAATAAATGAATTGAATTACAAATAAATCAGCCTTTACAGACAGCGCATGACTGACATGCCTGAGTCGTCTTACCAGAAATACTTGAGAGGTTTTATAAAAATTAATTAATTGTCAGTACTTCTGCTCCTCTTGGATTATGTCATGAGATTGTGATCGAGGTTGCCAGGAGCGGTTTAATTCCCTGTGTTCCCCCGCAGCCTTAAATACAAGTGAGTGTAGTTAACCAGCCTTATTCTCAGTAGAATCCTGCAGCTAGAGAATCCGCATGAGGAAGAATTGGAATTTCCCTTACTGTCACTACAGGGATTTCCTAATATTTAATTGCTCTTTGCTCCATTTTGATTCCAATAACAGTCGAGCCATTGGTCCGCCAACGATCTAAAATGATATTTTGCATCTTTTGACGCAGAATCAAATGCCTACAGGTTCACTCATGATTCATAATAGCGTAAGACTCAAGGAGTCTTACCAGACTGTTTATATAACAAGTCAAAATATTTAGACTCAGGTTTTATCTGGAGAGCAACTGAGACGATTACATGGTTTTAAATAATGAAAAGGATTTTTGCATATTTCATCGCTTTCAAAATTATAGTAGAGGCAAAATTACAGTAGAATTGTAGAACATTGTTCTTTTGTTAAGACAAGAGAGGACTGTCAACGACAAAAGTCCCAACCGCCTGTTGTCTTTTGTGACAGTCATTTTCACATATTCCGAACTGATTGAAGGTTGTAGAAGTGAATGATTTAACATGGGATACACTAGCTTCTTAAAATGGAAAATCCAAATACTTAAGTCCACAGCGTTGACACCAATGCAGAAAATTGCTCTTAAAGTTAATGCAGTATTTGTATTCATCATTTGCTCCTCTGTATTCCCTCCTCCAGATTCAGCATGACAATAGTCAGACGTGAGAAATCCTGCTGTCGCTACCGATCACTCTACCTGAAACGTTTCAGCAGATAGATAGAGTGGAAATCCTTTTTTTTTTTTTTTTTTCCTCCTCATATTCTTCTCTAGACTACATTTTGTAGGGTTTTTTTTCTCCCCCTCGATTTTCATTCCTCCTACGTCTTCTTTTCTCTGTCCTTTTGCTGTTACCTCCAGTTTGTTATTTTCTGAATCGCTGACCCAATTATGAATCTCTGTAATATTTCAGCTGTGAATCAAAACTGAACAGTGAATAAAACGTCGAGAGTGAATAAAAAGGTTTACTGATCTCCATTAGGCTGCAACGTTCTTATAACCACGTTGTCCCGATCAGTGATTCACTTTGTAAAATTTTTTGATGAAGCTTTAGCATCCCACACAGATTGGGGACGTTTTTGACACCACTATATCTCTTTAATTTTACTAGTATTATGATCGATGTGTTATTGACACGACACGAACGAGCTAGACTATATGGGTGCCGAACATTTGGGAAATATCTAAGAGCTAGTAGTGTGGTGAGCATTTACCACTGCGGTGACTGACTGAGCACCGTCTTTACTGTCCTTGCTATGTGTCGGCGAAAAAGGAATGTCCAAACACAGACATGAGGTGAACCCAGAATTAAAGGATTTATTAAAAATGCATAATTGATAAACAGAAATGCCGTCAAATCAAAAGGAAGAGTTTTTAATGTATAGATGATGACTGATGTCCAAACAAAGGCAAAAGGCAGCAACACAGTGAGACAATGTAAGAGTGCCTTTGCCTCCTGTCAATGAGGCTTGGTCCTCTCTTAGCGGGATCTCTGGGGCAGCCGTGGTCTAAAGGTTAGAGACCGGAGGGTTGCCGGTTCGATTCCCAGGACCAACATCCATGGCTGTGTGCCCTTGAGCAAGGCACGTAACCCCAATGCTCCCCGGGCGCAAGGAATGCTGCCCACTGCTCCTGCGCCTGGTGTGTGTGTGTGTTCACTACTGGTGTGTTGGATGGGTTAAATGCAGAGGAAAGATTCACAGTCTGTGTGTGTGTGGGATCACAGAGATTTACATTTTACAGATTTACATTTACTTATTCCTGTAGAGATGTTGTCTTTGCCCGGTTAGGCAAACATTCTCCTTGCTACGGGATCACTAGGGCTAAAACAACACAGAGTTAACTTCTGGCTCAAACAAGTGGCTTTGTTACAGGCACAAAGAAATGTATATGTTGTAGATGTATAGAGAAATCCATATAGAAATATATGAATAGAAAAGTCATATACTTCTAGACAGGGAATGGGCCTCTATTTCTGGGGAAATGCAGGGAATATTCTAGAACTATATGTTTTAAAAAAAGAAAAAAGAAATCTGTTTACTTCTTGTGTGTAGCTGTGTAATTGTCTTTCCATTGAAATGGCCTGCATTTGTAATGCTTAGCATATTTGTTGTTTGGAAAATGATGTCATCATCTTCTTAGCAACTGCTTAGCAACCACCATTCACTCTAGCCTGGAATCCCTCTTGTTTGAGTGGCTTCCAAAAATGTAGCATATTTGCATATTCTCAAGCGCAGTTGTTTGTAAAAAAACAAAAAAAAAAACCCCATATAAACATTCAGAAAAAAATATTGTAATACACGTCTATCTCAGCACAACAGATTATGGTTCTGCTATGTGTATTAAGTACTTTTGTATTAAGTACTTTTGTCTGCTGCCATTTCATATACTTATATACTGTATGCATTGACCACTTTTCTGTTTAGCTTGAGTTTGTGTTTATGTAATACTCAATTCATTTGACTCTGTAACATGAATATTCAATAGATTATGTACTGTGCTCCTGTAGTCTGGTAAACATTGTATGTTTGCTGTTCATTTCTAGTATATGTGTAAAATAATGTGCCTCCATACTTGTGCGTGTGTTTGTGTGTGTGTGTGTGTGTGTGTGTGTGTGTCCATGTCAAGCATGGCTGAGTGTAAGCACGGCTGTATTTGTATTTGTGTGTGTGTGTGTGTGTGTGTGTGTGTGTCTGCATTAACTGGCTTTGTCTCCATGTGGTGTTGTCTTCTAGGCTCATGTGGGTCTACGCTGATTTGTCCATCAGGACAGTAGTGTGAACTCTGAGAGGTCAGTCAAAGCCTATGGAATACGGCACCATGATGAAAGAGTAACTGTATCTGTACCACCAGCTCTGTGCTTCAACACTTTGCCTCTCTCCTCCTCTCTCTGTTTTGGTAGCTCTGTTTATGGTGTGATCTGTGCTGTTCGCCTCTCCTCTTTTTTGACCTCTTGTGGTTCTCTGTAGAATTGTTTTCTTTGTGCCCGTTGTGCTGTGGCTAACCAGTTCAGTCAGGTTTTGGTGACGCTTTTTTGTGGTTTCTCTTCATCTCTTTATCTACTTGTCATCTGTTAACTCTAATGTTTGTGAATTTGTGTAAGACTTTATTGTGAGTGTTCTGGTTTTTGTGTCCGTGAGAATGTTTTAGGACTGTACTTTGTGTAGATGTGTGTGTGAGTGCTTCTGTGTTTGTGTGAGTTCCGTCTGTGTTGTAACTGCTGTATGGGTGTATGTACATGCGCATTGTGTATGTGTGTGTGAGTTAACAGTATTGTTTAAGTGTGTGAGTGTGTGTAGATTTTGTTTGATAACTGCATTGTCAAAATGTCAAGACATAGATGTTTTTTTTTCTAAGTAGAAAATTCCCTAGCACTCTCACCGGATTGTGGCCAGTTGAGAGCTGTCTTTCAATCATCTTTTTTTAACTTACAGAATCAGCAGATATTACAGAGATAAAAGGATAATGTAAACAACAGTTATGTATTGGCAGTGTTTGTGTATGCATCTCACACACACACACACACACACACACTCACTCTCGCTCTCTCTCTCTCTCACACACACACACACACATGCACACTTGGATTCTGTGCTGCAATGCTCCAGGTGATTTTTAATCTCGGATGCTACAAGCAGATGGACACAGAGATACCAGAATATAATTGAGAGCTCTCAGCTGCCTCTTCTGCTCTTCTGTCTTAGTGCCAGTGTAGCCCAGCTGGGTCTGTCAACGATACAACACCTTGTATGATTATCTCTGAATAACATTATGTTTAATAGCTTCAATGACAAAAAAAAAAAAAAACAGAAATAAGGGAGCCACACAGAAGACAGGAAAAACGGTAGAGCGATAGAGGAATGGAAGAAAGGGAAAGTATACAGCAGAAGAAAAGAGAGACATGAAAGGGAAAGCATGTTGAAGAAGAAAGAGTGTGGAGTGTGGATGGAGGGAGAGAATGCATATGAAGGAGGTGTGAGGTCTGTGGTAGAAATCAATTGTGTTTGGATTCAGTGTCTGATTACAGTGAAAAAAACAGATGCATGCACTGATTGCCCACGATAATTACAAATGACTGGATACAGGAGTGGACATAAACTGACCACACTCCAGAGAGAGAGAGAGAGAGAGAAAGAGAGAAAGAGAGAGAGACTAGGTGTGGGTCTGGGGTTAAGGGGGAAGAGAATCGATTTCAGACACACGGTAAGTCAGCAGAAAACGAGACAAAATGAAACACTGAGAAGCTTCTATAGTCATTTTCCATTTACGAGGAGATGTATCAGATGATGTGGTTACACTGATGTGTGTAAACACACACACACACACAAACACAGACACGCACACATACATAAACACACACATGCATACTCACACGATCATGACTGCAGAGGGGTTTTGTCACGGCAAGGCAAGATGTGGAATATAGCTGAGAAATTACTTTTGCAACCTCACTGACTATTCCCAAAGTGCTTTCCCCAGAGGGACGCAGAAAGGACCAGACTGTCAGTCAACCTCAGCCTCTGTTAAATCACATGCCACGGTCAAGGACAAAGCAGTGATGATTTAAAGATACAGACCTGTGCATTGTCCAACAGATCAATAGATGGACTCAATCAATTCAGAGAAGGGTTCAGATGTGAGATTGTCATGGTTAATTATAATAACCATGTAGTGAACTATTGAAAGATTATCTTCGACAAACATCTCTGATGGATGTTTTCTAAAAGATAACCAAGCTTAGGATAAATATCCGACCGAACGGGATTTGTAAAACTCTTTTGCTTAGCCTCTTACAAGATCTTACACAAACAGTCTAACTGAAACTGAAGAAAACACCTATTCTGTGCTGATGCCATTTAAACCATGTGCACTGAGACAGAGAGAGAGAAAGAGAGAGAGAGAGAGAGAGAGAGAGAAGGCTGGAAAGGGAGAGGGTCTATTCTAGTATTCCACTGAGATTCGAAATAGCAAGAGATCAAAGGGAGTGTTCCAGAGCCAGAAAGAAAGAGAGAGAGAGGGAGAGGGAGAGAGAGAGGGAGGGAGAGAGAGAGAGAGAGAGAGACATAACAGATATAGGAGGACACATAGATCAGACAGATAGAGGACACTAGCACAGATGCGTAATAAAAGGAGGGGTATGCGGGGGTGGGGGTCTCACATTAATAGTCTAATAAGGGTAACTGACAATTGAATAAAGCTTTTTAAACATTTAACATTGTATGTTAGGCTATACTTTTTGTATATTATAGAATAATCTAAACATGTGATATGAACATTTTCCTAAGGTGGGAAGATGGTCATTTTAAAATGGTATACAAAAATCCTGGGTATTTGTTAATCAGGTTCATTTTTTAAACTCCTCCAAGGACAACATTTACTTGATACTGGGAGTTAGCAATGGTAATTTAAAGTGCACAACGTCATATTCAATAAGTTCTGAGTATTGGATTTTAAATAGAGTGTAGATAATTTAATATTGAAGTGCTGAGTCATGTGTTGTTGTGTCAGCTACCTTTTCACTCTTTGGCTGTTGACTAGCCAAAGAGCTACAGGCTAGCTTTGGCTCTTTTCCTCTAAAACAATTTCTGATTGTTTGACCCTGAACTTGAACTTGACTAGTGCTGTAATTTTTCAGTGTGCACCTGCTGGACTTTACAGCATTGTGATATTACGGAGTAGATATTCATAACCACCTTTAAATGAGTTTTTGTTTGTTTCTTTCTTTTTTTGTTGTGCATCTATTCATTAGTGAATGAACATTTGAATAACATTCGCATTTCTAACTAAATTAACTAAATTCTAGAATGTACCGTGAGTTGAATGGTTTTTACCATTATCGTCCATTGAGATGTCAGCTTGAGGTACAAGAGCTTTAACTACAACTCTCTTTCTCTCTCTCTCTCTCTCTCTCTCTCTCTCTCGCTCTCTCTCTCTCTCTCTCTCTCTCTCTCTCTCTTTCTCTCTCTCTCTCTTTCCCTCTCTGTCTCTGTCTCTTTCTTTCTCTTGCCATCTCACAGGCAGATGCTGCGACCAGTTTTTTGCGCGCTGCTCGCTCAGGTAACCTGGACAAAGCTTTGGAGCATATCAAAAATGGAATCGACATTAACACAGCCAATCAGGTAGGAGAATCACTGAAGAAGATGTTGCCTCCTTCTGTACAATGTTGTCTGCAGTGAGCTCATGTTATGTATTATTAAGCCAGACTTTCATTTGACTGTCGGTTATGGAGGAATATTTAGTCAGATTAACCAAAACATTTCAATTCATCAAGCAGAAAGAAGTGTATGAATATATTAATTTGATTCAGTTCAAGTCAGTTTGTTTAATTTTTATTTGTTTAGTGCTTTTTACAGTAGATTTTATCATAAAGCAGATTTGAGGGCCCCGCTGAGTAAGCTTAAGCACAGAGAGACAGTGGAAAACACCCTTGAGCTGAAACAGAGAGAAACCATGAGAGACATTTTTGAGTCACGTAACAAGAATGTAATAAGCAAATACTGAAATACACTGTATGTCAGCCAAGACAAAATGCTGATTTTCTTTGTCTTGATAATACTACAGATATTATCTGTGTGTAGGGTGTGTGTGTGTGTGTGTGTGAGTGTGTGTGTGTGTATGTGTGTGTGTGTGTACATGCATGTGTATGTGTGTGAGTGTATGTGATGTGAGAGTGCAGCTGTGTTTACTATGGCGTTAATGTGATGTGTTCAATCCTTTAATCACTAAATGTCGGTAATTAATGACATCAGCATGCCCTCTTTCACTGAACTCACCGGCCAAGCTATTGCACTTGCTTGCATCATAGCACGCGTTTCTGCTTAGAGTAACACTTTCCAGTCTGAAAGAACAGCTGAGTTTAGTTCTCATGGATGGATCAGTGAACGGACTGGAAGTAGTTGAACAGAGGGCTTTGGCTCGGAGCCTGCATTCAGAGATCTGAAAATGAACACCCACTACACATGCCTGCAGCCTGCACACATCCACACACTGAGAATACTACCGCACCTCAGAGAATCATTCACACAAAATGACCATGTGAAGCCTCCCGGGATCTCTCTTTCCTGCTGTTTTCGATGTCGATACTGACTAGTCATGCCGCTTTTGACAATTATCCCACCAACCTACACATTTTATTTTTAACCCTGACTCAAAAATACCAAGGACATCTACAGATAACTGCCTGAATAGAAGAAATAGAAGAAACACCAATGAAGTGCTGTAATAGGGAATTTTAGCACAGTTAGCCATGAGTCTTTCTGCACTTTGACACAGATTTGGCAATTGTCTGGAACTCTGCGGGAGGGATGCAACTCCATTGTTTTACAAAAGATTCAATTATTGTAGTTTTCCGAAGTGAAATGCTATCATAGGCACCGTTCCACAATCTTTCACAAGTGTACATTTAGGTTGAGATTTGGTAAGTGCTATGTGAACAACAAACTTTTTTTTTTTTTTTTTTTATGGTCATCACAAAACTGACCATAAATGACTCCTTGTTTCCTGTGGATGGGGTCATTGTCAACCATTCCCATCAGGACAGAAATGCTTCACCACTTTATGAAGATGACAGCTCAGAATGGCTTTCTTGCCATTTACCTCAGTCTCTGAGATATTGAGTGGCCCACAACCAAAATGCCAGAACCCTTCTGGAAATGCCAGAATCCTAACACTTGGGCCTGTGAATCTCTTTTGGACTGTCTCACACGCACACTCATCCAGTTCTTACAAACAGTTTGAAGACTTTTTCCTCCCTGCTTAGTAGACTATTGCTTGTGTTTTTGTGCCACTTTACATGTAAATGCGCATTTTTAGGGGCAATGAAGGCTATGGGGGAGTAAGCGTACACACTGCGGCCCGACTATAATAACCTCTGCGAAGTTGCAGACGCGTCGTTCTCAGTTTAACAGTCCGCTCACGCCCTATATTGACATTTGACGTCAACAGATTCAGAGTTGCTCGTCTCTTTCCCTTCAGCCGAATCTTTCTCCCAGACTTTCATGCCGACATCACCTCAGGCTCCGTTTTTCCCCCGAAACATCAACAAGTTAAGTCACCGAATCTCTTCTTCAAAGGCAATGAAGTCTCTCCCTTCAGCCACTGGCCGAACGTAATGCAATAATGTAGATAATATAATGTCTGACCAGACCTGCCTGGCTTTTCACACATGACTTTATGTGTGAGGGGGGCTCTAATTGGTTAATTAATTCAGGAGACACGCTTGTATGAAAGCCCGCAATGCTCTCGATACCCTTTTGTATTCCTCCTCAGTTACTCATGTGTTTCCTGTGTTTGGGCTGTTACCCGTACTGCCGCTGAGACAGAGCGTAAAGCCAACCGGAGACTGACTAGCGGTCACGTATGTTTGATTAAGCAAAGTTATTTTTACGACTTGACGGTTATGAAACAGATACAGGACGCTCTCAATTCTCCTTTTCCACAAACACCTGTTGCCACACAAACAAACAGCAAATCACTGCATCTGCTACGTTTATCAGAGTCCCCGGTCGCGTCGTAATATTTCCCGCCTGTAACTGCACAACCAATTAAATCTGACCTGTTTTTGTAAGGATTGTCAAAACAAAGACATAATCAGTCGATATAGCTCATAGTCTTTCTTCTAATGTTGTGCAGCGAATCCATTTTGCGTAACTCTGTGCTCACTTTTACTACTCACCATGTAAGTAAATATATTATTGCATGGACAAACCATGGGCCCACAAAGGTCCTCACACTATGTTTCATTTTGTTTCATTTTGATGGGTGTCAATATTTAAGTTCTTCTTTCAGTTCTATGTTTTTTTTTTTAACATGGTACACCTTACCAAGTAGAATTGCTTTATGATGGTGTGTACTGTGTTGTTAGCACAAATAAATAAAATGAAACAACACCGAGTTGGTTTGAATCAACATGGCCGTCATTTGCAGGTGTCTATGTATAGTTCTGTGTATTTTTAAGCATCTTGTCTTTTTTGTATGGAATCACAAGTGGGGTGTTATAGTCTGAGCAAGCTTGTTTTTGCATTGGCTGAATCCAGCGTCTATCTTTCTGTCCTCTGTCTGCAGGGGTTCTTTTTCTGCTATGCTCCTCTGTGTGTGCATGTATGTGTGTGTGTATGTATGCGTGTGTGTGTATGAATGTGTATGTGTGTGTTCACATGTGTATATGTGTGAGTATGTCTGTGTGTGTGTGTGTGTGTGTGTGTGTGTGTATTTGTGTGTGTGTGTGTCTGCGTGAGTGTGTGTCAGTGCATGCGCGTGCCTGGCTGGACTCTGCGCATGCTCAGCACATGCAGTGTGTTGTTCATTAGAGTTGAGTGACACTGCAGTAAGAGGGGGTTCCGTGCAGGGTAGCGAGGCCCCCCGGTGGTCATCTGAGGAACATACGGCTGGCAGATGATGTGCTGCTTGCAGCTTCATGTCCATTTTCAGACGCCGTTTTAAGATGAAACAATTTTATCTGACTGTTTCCTTATAAACATAACCCACTCTATTCCCATATATCAGCGACTGAGATGTCCTCTATCTACCACCAACACTGACTCTTTCTGACTGGGTTATTTTTAGAGCAGCTACTCCATATGACCTGTTTTGACAGATGTAGTGACAGTGAACAGGATGTATCCTGTTGGGTGGTTTTAGTGGGCGATGACTTTCTCTATCTTTCTCTCTTTTCTTTTTTTTTTTTTTTTTTGGCAGAATGGACTTAACGGGTTACACCTGGCCTCAAAGGAAGGTCACGTCAAGATGGTTCTGGAATTGTTACATAACGGCATTGATCTGGAGACCACTACGAAGGTACACTGATCAATTACCGCACTTCTCATGACAACACCAGACAGTGATAAGCCAAACAGAGTGCTCTGTGCACAGTGTGAACAATCAAAATACACAATGGAAACTACACTTCAATAATGCTGCAATCAAGAAATACCAGCGGATATGTATTCCACGTACTTTTGGACTGGCTTCTAATCCAAACACGATCACATGAATTTATTCATGTCTCCCTATCATACAGAAAGGGAATACCGCTTTGCATATCGCTGCACTGGCTGGACAGGAGAAAGTGGTTGCCGAGCTTGTTCACTATGGTGCCAACGTTAACGCCCAGTCACAGGTAAGTCTCTGTGCGAACTGTTGTTTGGTAGGGGGGAAATGTGAGATTTTGTGGAATGGAAGTGTTTAATTGTGTCGTACGTTGCCTTATGTCTCCATAACAGAAAGGCTTCAGTCCACTCTACATGGCCGCACAAGAAAACCATTTGGAGGTGGTGAAATTTCTCCTCGAGAATGGAGCCAATCAGAGCCTCTCAACTGAAGTGAGTCGCTCTTTGCATTGTTATATTACTCAACCCACCAAAAAAATCGCCTCACTCAGATCTCATTAAAAATATTATCCGTCGCCTTTGTTTAAAGTCCCGTCTTATAATCACCACTCTGTCCGCTCCCCCCCCGCCCAGGACGGCTTCACCCCGTTGGCCGTGGCGCTGCAGCAGGGCCACGAGAACGTCGTTGCCCTTCTCATCAACTACGGCACAAAGGGCAAAGTCCGTCTGCCCGCACTGCACATCGCCGCCAGAAACGACGACACACGCACAGCCGCTGTACTGCTTCAGAACGATCCCAACCCAGACGTCCTGAGCAAGGTAGTTTGTGTGTGTGTGTGTGTGTGATGGGATGTTGTGTCACTTGTGTGGTCACTTGGTTTGAGCAGATTGATTAATCTTGATCATAAACGATTCGTTTTCACCACATCGGGGTTGGAATGATGACGCAGTCAATTGCCATGTTGGGAAAACATGCTGTAGCTTTGGCAGTGATCAATACCAAGAGGAAAAGTGATATGCTGAACCCATGAGACGTAATGCATTCCTTGTCTTCTTCTGTTCAGACTGGTTTTATTCCGCTTCACATTGATAATGCATTCCTTGTCTTCTTCTGTTCAGACTGGTTTTATTCCGCTCCACATTGATAATGCATTCCTTGTCTTCTTCTGTTCAGACTGGTTTTATTCCGCTCCACATTGATAATGCATTCCTTGTCTTCTTCTGTTCAGACTGGTTTTATTCCGCTCCACATTGATAATGCATTCCTTGTCTTCTTCTGTTCAGACTGGTTTCACTCCGCTCCACATTGCAGCACATTATGAGAATCTGAGTGTTGCCCAGCTGCTGTTAAACCGGGGAGCCAACGTGAACTTTACCCCAAAGGTTAGCCCAACCTTCCTTTCCTTACACCCATTTCTCCCTTGTTACTTTAGGCACGCTGTTTAGTGTATATATGGTTCTATGTCAGTCAGATACAGATGACAATATGTATGAAATGCCCCTGCCTTTGTTCCCTTTCCCTCTGACTCTGTATGTTTGTTAATCCGTCTTATCCCTCTCTCAGAATGGCATCACTCCACTGCACATCGCGTCCAGGAGGGGGAATGTGATCATGGTGCGGCTGCTTTTGGACAGGGGAGCTCAAATAGACGCCAGAACCAAGGTATTTTATCCCCGCTTCTCAGTCTCCAGACACGGAGACAGTGCCGCTAATCAATAGTTCTTTCAAATTTTCCGTAGATTTTAGCCCGACAGAGAGAGAGAGAGAGAGAGAGAGAGAGAGAGGGAAACAGAGAGAGAGAGAGAGGGAAACAGAGAGCGAGAGAGAGAGAGAGAGGGAAACAGAGAGAGAGAGAGAGAGATAGAGGGAAACAGAGAGAGAGAGAGAGAGAGAGATAGAGGGAAACAGAGAGAGAGAGAGATAGAGGGAAACAGAGAGCGAGAGAGAGAGAGGGAAACAGAGAGAGAGAGAGAGAGATAGAGGGAAACAGAGAGAGAGAGAGAGTGCTGAATACTTGTTGTGTATTGCTGTAGTTCCAAGAAAAACAGAGACGTCACCAAAAAAAAAAAAGTGCAATGAAATATTTAAGTGATTCATTTTAATGAGCGACCTAAAAGAGGGAATACGTGTATTTTTTAATGTAAGGTGGAACTGCGCCGCCAGTGAAACATACAAGTAGGCACTTATTGTGCAGACTGTGTCATCTTTCCTCTTCACTGTTATTTTCTCTGATTTTCCTGTGTCTCTCTGCCTGGCCAGGATGAGCTCACTCCTCTTCACTGTTATTTTCCCTGATTTTCCTGTGTCTCTCTGCCTGGCCAGGATGAGCTCACTCCTCTTCACTGTTATTTTCTCTGATTTTCCTGTGTCTCTCTGCCTGGCCGGGATGAGCTCACTCCTCTTCACTGTTATTTTCTCTGATTTTCCTGTGTCTCTCTGCCTGGCCAGGATGAGCTCACTCCTCTTCACTGTTATTTTCCCTGATTTTCCTGTGTCTCTCTGCCTGGCCAGGATGAGCTCACTCCTCTACACTGTGCTGCCAGGAACGGTCACGTTCGCATCGTTGAGATACTGTTGGACCAAGGAGCTCCTATCCAAGCTAAGACCAAGGTGATTACATTACAGAATCATTTCGACACAGTTACTTTCGTTTTATTTGAATATCCGCACAGTACACTATACTATCTGTAGCACTTAACCTTCTCCTGCGCTGTCATCTGTCTCACCTTCCGTGTGAGCCTCACTGGTTCTCGTTCTCTCTTCCCCGTCAGAATGGCTTGTCTCCCATTCACATGGCCGCCCAGGGTGACCACATGGACTGCGTGCGACAGCTCTTACAGTACAACGCCGACATCGATGACATCACGCTGGACCACCTGACCCCGCTTCACGTGGCGGCGCACTGCGGCCACCACCGCATGGCTAAAGTGCTTCTGGACAAGGGAGCCAAAGCCAACGCCCGCGCTCTGGTCAGTCAGCTCACCCCCCCCCCCCTCCTCTTCTTCCCCTCTCCAGTCTGATTTCTCTACACAGTCTCCCTCTCTCTCTTTATCCACTCCTTTTCCCTCAACTACAAAAGGATTTTTACGGAGTCGGGCCACAAGTCAAAGCTTTACTTTTGTACCCCATACATTAAGGTTAAAAAAGACTTATGTAATGTAAAACCTCTTTGTTACTACATTATCATTAATCTGTTATTCATCCTAATGAAGCGAATAGCTTCCAGCCTGCTCTGTCTGTCCGCACACATTAGTTTCAGTAGAAACCTCTCAGTGCAGTACATGCTTTATAGTTTTGGCTCCGTTTAGCTGTTAACATTTATTATGGCTTATGTTTGAGGATGGATTCTCCTATGCGCTGTAGGTTGGGGTTTCCCTGTCTGACTCCTGAGAGGCCCACAGAACTGCATGTTTTAAAATGTAAATGTAATGTAAATCTCTGTGATCGCGCACACACACACACCGTGAACAGCGAGCAGTGAATTTGTCCTCTGCATTTAACCCATCCAACACACCGGTAGTGAACACACACACCAGATGCAGAAGCAGTGGGCAGCATTCCTTGCGTCCGGGGGGGGGGGGGCATTGGGGTTACGTGCCCCTTGCCCAAGGGCAAAACATGATTGAACCGGCAACCCTTTCCGTCACGAGCCCGGTTCTCTAACCTCTAGACCACGGCTTAGTTCTCTCCTTGCTCTAACACACTCGATTCCTCTCATCAGCTAATGATCAAACCCTTGATTAGTTGAAGTAGGTGTGTTAGAGCAGAGAGAGACCTCAGCTCCTCCAAGCACATTATGAATAGATTATCAGAGTAGAGTCTTATATACATCGATGGCTCTGTTTCAGAATTAGTTTTTACACATGTTGCTGGTTAAGTTTCTGAATGAATTCTTATATGTGCCGACGGTAACGTCTCAGAATCGGTTCTGATACGTGCTGTAACTTCGGTTTGAGAGTGGGAATTTGATGTTTTTTTTCAGAACGGGTTCACTCCTCTGCACATAGCCTGTAAAAAGAACCACATGCGGTCCATGGATCTCCTGCTGAAACACTCGGCGTCCCTGGAGGCTGTCACTGAGGTCAGATCACACAGGCGCCTTTGTCACCAGTGAAAGATTGCCACCATTAACACTACATCACCAAGACCTTTGGTTTCTTTTAACGTCAGTGACATTGTGGATTAAGGACACACAATGCATTAAACAAATCCGAGATAAGAGAAAATTAATTGGAATTTAGTAAACCTTTTCAGTGGACCAATATAAAGACTTGTTTTTTTTTGTGTGTGTGGGAGCACTTACATGTGCCAGGTTAACGGCTGTGGAAAGAGAAGTATTACACGCGTTCTCGTTTGAATGTGAATGTGTTTTTTTTTCTTTTCCAGTCTGGTCTAACGCCCCTCCATGTGGCCGCATTCATGGGGCATCTGAACATAGTAAAGA